>NC_056727.1:348034850-348334850 GCF_019279795.1 Protopterus annectens
CCTCCTCCAAGTCCTCCTGTGACTGTGGCTGTGGTGACATAGGCACTGATGGTGGGCCCTGTATCCCTTTCTTTTGCTAATCCTGCTGCAGCTGTTTCCGCAAGATCAGATTGTGTAGCATAGCACATACTGTGAACATATGTGAACATGTGGCTGGAGAGTACTGCAAGGCTTCACCAGATATTCCGAGGCAATGAAACAGTGACTTCAGAAGCCCAGACACATGCTCTATGATGTCCTTAGTTTGTGTGTGTACATTATTATAGCTTTCTTCCATGGGTGTGTGTGCATTTCTGATGAGCGTCATCATCCATGGTTTGAGGGAGTAGCCAGCATCCCCTAGTAAATGACTGTGTGGGATGTCCCCTCTAGCAAACATCTGGTACAGCTGTGATGTGGCCAGATATGGGAGTCATGATAACTGCCAGCACACACATTACGGATAATCCCCTGGGCATTGCACATGACCTGGCAGTTGATGGACAGGTACCCCCTTGTGGTTGACCTACATTCTACCGTCTTCACTGGGTGGTGCCTTTGATGTGTGAATGAGTGAAATCTCTGGCACCCAGCACATCAGGGTAGTGTGCTATACAGTAGAAGAGTTGCATATTGCTGGTCCTCGCCTCAGCGGTGAGGAGAAAAGATATGTGCTCACTGGCATATGGTAGCATGGCATCAAGGAACTGGTGGAGTATCCTGGATGCAGATACCTGTGAGACCCCCATGATGTCCTCAGCTGGTCTTTGGAAAGTACCTGGAGCTAGTATCCTATGGGCTACACATGCCTTTGGTTCCATTGAGATGGATTCCCTCTGTTGGTTCTGGGTCTGAGTTAGGGATGACAGAGCTCAGTGAGTTCTTGTGGTATGCCCCTGTCCACCCTGCAGTACTCTACAATCTCCAGCTCATGTAGATCCTGGAAGGTTGCCCTGGGCCTGAACACTCTTCTGCTTCTCTGCCGAGGCATATTGTCAGCAGTACCAGTGGCATTGACTTCAGCATCTAGCATACACAGATTTAGCAGACCGGCAGCAGCCCCTAACATTATCTCAGTTAAAATCCCCAAGTCTCTGCTCCAATTGTCCAGAATATTGCAGGAAAATCAGAATGTAGGATGTATGCATACTTTATACAGCTCTGCTGTAAGTGCTAAATGTATGATTGGCTAACTATGATGCATTCCACCTGCCTACAATATAATTAACATCATTTAATGGTCTTATTTCAGTGCACAACACTACGTACAGTGTCGTGCCATGCACCACAGCTTATAGAAAGGTCAAACTTTCTAACAGAATACATCCAGTTTTAAGAACACACTCAGCCAGGAGGTGTACAGCACAAACATGGGCACTTAAGATTAAAATATTTAGAAGTGAGAGGACACCCACCAATTTCAGACATATTCTGTGTAAACATCAACATGGTGTAAGACCCTAGATGAAGGGAATATGCGGACATGATTACTCCTTTCTGCTATTCAATAACCCCACCTCATTTGCATATGTATCCATGCTGAAAGCCTAAAAACTACATGCTTCATAGCCCTATCACCTTAGCAACACCAGCAATGCACCACTATAGGGAGTGCACACAAGCTCCTATTATACATTTCTGTCACATACTATACATTTTTTTTTCTATTTTTTTTTCTATTAAGCATATGTGTGCACTGCGGCATGTAGTGCAAACATGCCAAGGTTATTAAAAAAAGTATTAATTTAACTTATTCCTTTTAATCTCTCTGACATAACAGACTAATAGTTTTGCTCACATGTGCATGTGGTCTTACATTTTCAGTGGATTTATGTTGACATTTCTACATTTTTACACCTCCATTTGTCGGTCTAGGCTTCTGTACATGGAGTTTCTCCAGATACACTATGGCTTGATTGAATTCCCCCAAGATTTATAAGATAGAACAAAAACTATGCATAAAACATAATTCTTTAATTGAATTACTTCAGTAGGAACAAATGGCTTTCTCCATGTTGATACACTCTTCTTGCCTCATTTGCATGAGATTCACCTACATATGAGGCAATTTGTATGCCACAGAAGTTTCCATGTTTGTTCAGTTATGCGCACCCCTAAGTAGCGCTTAACTGGATCTAAAAATGTTTTCACCCATATAAGCATTGTGGGGAAATGCCTTGTTAAATAAATTGTTAAAATCAGACTGTAAAAATCATTAGGTATTTTGAAATGACAGTCAGTAACAGACAGTAATGCAGGAAACTCAAGTATTTAATATACGTATACTCTAATGTACATTAGGAGGCAAAAAACCATACACAAACTTGTACAGAATTTTGTCTAACTTTATTTAGGCAGTGTTTGCCATTTTATATCATTTACAATCAGCTTTTGCCCACCTCACTGACGTGGTCAGTGACAGGGTCTTTACATCATAGTAACTTATGAAAAAGTGCTGAGATAGTGCTTTTCAAAAATCTTTTTCCCATGAGAATATTACAGCCTTGCAAAGCACCTGGTCAATCACAATGTCCTTCCGAGGATGTAGCCAATTCAAGGCTCTTAGATTAGCTCGAATACAATGGATGAATGTCTCTTTAATACATTTCTTTGTCTCTCTGTTCACCAGCTGGACATTATCTCTGATAGTGCGACAAGGCCATTCTTCTGGTGGAAGCAGGAAAAGATACACATGCACACAGATTCATTATTTTCTAACTTTGCAAAATAATCTTTACTGACAGAAATGAGCCAGCCGAGCTGCCAAGGCCAAGTTTCTAATCACACTGCAGCTTATGCTTCAAGCAATAATATGCGAGTTTATTTCTACTATTATTCTAGTAAAACAGAATTAAATGCATTACATATTATACTATTTTTCAACCTTTGTACTTCATATATATTCGAGTATATTTATATATGCCTGACCACACAGCTTATATATGTCTGCATATATGTCTTTTTAACAGTTGATATATTGAATACATATTTTTCTGACATTCTCCCTCCTGTTAATGCATTTTATTCTATTAGAAACATAAACAATATTATTTCATTTTTTAGCTTTTTCCCTTTGAGGACTTTCAGCTAAGCTAGTCATTGGTTTTATATTTCAGAAAAAGCATTATCTGAAATTAATCTTTTAATTTTAACACTTTGGTAAAAAGTTTCAGTAACAGATATATCAACAAATTTTTGATTAATCTTTTCATGCAGGGAATTTTACAGTAAACACATGCTCCTATTAGGAGTATACCCACACAAATAGCAATTAAATGTTTAATAGGATGGAACCCCACCCCCCCAAACAGATTCTGGAAAAAGTCCGTCAGTGGGTTTGGGCCTGGTTTAGTCATTGCTGATACTTGCTGAATTACCTCTAGGTGGTCATTGATTTCATGTTGGTTGTCTGGAATGTACGCACAGCATTTTTTTTTCGTGTACCACCTCTTGCCGCTAGAGTGAAGTAAAGAGCCATTCGATTTTGTAGCACAACAGTTTTTATTGCATTCAGTTCATTAGTCACCAATTCTAGGGTGGAAAAAGTTGCATTGCTCATGACTTCTTGACAGCTTCCTCAGCTCCCAGATCGATTTGACTGCTCCATAGGCTGGTGGTATTCCTGCCCTGGATATAACACTGTTGCCCAAGTCCATATGAGTCAATTTACTTTTGTCTTTCACTGAATTATGGTCTTTTCAACCAGCTTCGATTTTACCAACTGGATTCACAGGTTTTTTAACTGGACCTTCAGATTCTCGAGCTGTTTTTCTTACGTTTTGTATCTTACCCAAAGGTAATTCTGCAGTATGTCTTATTGCTGAAACCAGATAACCCAAAAAACAACTGCTGGACCAATTCTCAGGTAACCATTTATATGCCTTTTTCCCACAAATAAAATCATTACTTTGGTACTAATACGTGTTATTCCTGCATGAAACATTTTTTTATCCTTAATAGACAATTGCTTAGTTAAGACTGGATTGTCACATACTGCATTTAATGTAGTTTTCATTGAACTCAGATATGAATCATGGTTAGTATTACAAACAGTACCCCCACTTTTGACTTTAATGTAACATTTATAAGACATTGTTATATTACCATTACTCCAGCCCACCTGGAGGGTATCACTTTTGTAGAAACATACAACTCCTTTTTGTGTGACAGGTAAAAATAAAGCAATTTTGTCCTGTGATCTCACAGTTTCTGTATAAAAAAACTTTCCAAAGTCTCATTTTATCCCCAGAGGGACAGTGGACATTACAGTCTTTTATATGCTGTTGGTATAGCTGTACAAACCCAGCAATTTGAAAAGTTTATAGTCTCTGTATACACTTGCTTCATGGCCAGGTATGTGTTAAAGTTTGGATGCCAGTCTATAAACAGTTCATCACGTCCTCACTTTTACTCGTGTGGTTGAGTGCAGAGAAAAACCACAATAAGAGAAAAATTGTTATATTTAGTCAACAAATGCACTGCCAAAGAAAATAATTATGCAATAGTTCTTGGGTTGCTCTGCTTTTTGTTTGCTTTACTCTTGGCCATTTTGCCCTTGTGTATCAGTCACAAAGTTCTTATTCAGCTGAAAGTTCTTTTGTCTGAAAAAGAGTTAAACTGCAAAACAGATTTATTTATTAACAGTTTCTTTATATAATTAGCTAGTGAACTGTCAGCCTCCAGCTCTGCAGGCATGAGAGCTTTTTACTGAGGCACATAATATGCCCTTTCAAATATTACTTTAAAGGGGATCAAACCCTTTACATTTGTTACTGTTTTCATGCTCAGCAATGCTAGAGGTAAACAGCAAATCCAATTCTTCTGAGTCTCACTCATCATCTTTCTTAACTTGTTTTTTTAAAATCCCATTGTACCTCTCCACCAGTCCTGCTGACTGTGGGTGGTAAGCACAGTGATTCCTTAAGAAAATCCCAAAAAAATCTCCCAAGTTGTTGAATTGTCTGATTGACAAAATGTGTCCCATTGCCACTCTAGATTTTTTCCGGTATGCCAAATCTAGGAATTATTTCCTTTACTAGGGCCTTTGCCACTGTTGCTGCATCCGGATTCCTGGTTGGAAAAGCTTCTACCCATTTTGAAAACATATCTATGATCACTAAACAGTATTTCTTTCCTTCATATTTATTCAACTCTATGAAGTCCATACAAATAGTATGGAATGGATATGGTGGTGTAGGGAAACTTCCTTGCTTGTTTTTAAATGCTCCTTGTGCATGGTGCTTGTTACAAGTGTGACAAGCTGCACAAAATTTTATTGTATAATTTATGTATCCATATATTTGGGATATTCTATTTACTAACTGTACCATCCCCCCTGTTGAGACATGGCTCTGCCCATGGCTCAACAAAGCTGCATATTTAAATAATTTAGACGGCAATATTGTTTTTTTCCTTTGGAAATGTACAGTCCATTTTTAAAAATTGCACCTTGTTTTACCCAGTTTTGTTTTTCTGCTTTTGTAGTAAGCATTTGCATTGTTTTTAACATGTCTAAATCTAAAATTTCAAAGGGTTGTAATTTTTTATTTAAAAGTAAAGTTTCTGAGTCTGAGACTGCTTGCTTTGCAGCTGCATCAGCTCGTGCATTACCTTTTGAAATCTTATCCTGTTGTTTTGTATGAGCTACACATTTACAAATAGCTACTTTGGTAGGCAACTGAATAGATTCTAATAGCTCCAAAATAAATTGCGCATGATTAATAGGTTTTCCACTGGATGTAATCATCCCTCTATTTTCTTTATTGTTGTGCAAACACATGCACTGTAGAAAAAGCATACTGATTATCAGTATATATGTTTACTTTTTTGCCTTTTACTAAAATACATGCTCCTGTCAAAACTACCAGTTCTGCTGCTTGAGCATACAAGTTGTGTGGCAAAGTTTGTGCTTTTAAATTTTTAGTGTCTGTAACTACTGCATACCCCACCAGATTTTTTTTCTGTAGGACCCCTTTTGCATGAGCCATCCACGTAATATGTCACCTCAGCATCATCCAAGGGCATATCTGTAAGATCTTGTCTAGGTAAAGCTAACTGTTCATATGAGGTTGACTCAGCAGTATGGTCATACATGAAAGATGTCTAGCAGGAGAAAGGTATGCAACTTTTTCTTGTAGCAGAATTATTGCAACTGCATGAGGCATTTTTAATGTGAGAGGGTGGAATAACACCACTGAGGCTGAAGCCTGCACTGCCATTGCTGCTGCAACTACTGCTTGTACACAGTGAGGCAAAGATTGCACCACTGGGTCTAACTGTGATGAATAGTAAGCTATGGGGCATTGCTTATCCCCATGTTGTTGCTTTAATACTGATGTCATGTACCATTGCTTACAATCTATGGTCTAAAAAAACGTTTGTGATAACTTGGAAGTCTTAAAACTAATGAAGAAGCTATTAACTGCTTCAACCTGCAGAAGGCCATTTCTGCTTTTGTTTTCCATTGTAAAATAATTTGGTACCCAGCTTCAACAAAAATTAGTTGTACCTAAGAAAGACATTATTTCTTTTTTAGTTGTTGGTTTGGGTGCTTGCAAAATTGCTGTTTTTTTTTTTTTTTCTCTTTCCCATTATCTAGTATTTTACCTTTATTGAATATCACATATCCCAGGTATCTAACCTGTGTTTTTTTTTTTTTTTTTTTTCCCAAAGTTGTAACTTACTTTTGTTTACTTTGTGTCCTTGTATTACTAAAAATTTTAATAATGCTACTGTATCCACCCTGCACTGCTGCTGGGTGCTGCTAGCAAGATGTCATTTACATAAAGTAAAATTTGACTACCTTCTGGTGGGGTAAACCCTGCCAGGTTGCTAGCCATTTTTTGTGCAAATATTATTGGGCTCTCACAATATCCCTGTGGTAGTCGAGTATATGTATACCTTTTACCCTGAAATGTAAATGCAAACCAATATTGACTATCAGGATGTATAGGTATTGAAAAGAAAGCATTGCTTATATCTACCACAGTAAAATACTTCTGTTGTGGCTTTAAATCATTTAACAAGGTATGTGGGTCTGGCACCGTAGGTGCTCTAGGTATTACTGCATTATTTACAGCTCATAAATCTTGTACCATCTGCCATTCCCCGTTTGCTTTTTAACAGGAAATAGGGGTGTATTACATGGTGAATCAGGAGATTCTACCAGTACTCCTTTTTGAGTAATGCTGCTTATTATAGGCTTAATTTTTACTTTTGCATTCTTTTTCAAAATGTATTGTCTTTTCTGTGGTCTAAAAGCTGACTTTGGGGTAATTGTAACTGGTCCTGCTGCTTGAATAAGCCCTACATTTAACTTGCCTGTTGACCACAGAGTTGTTGGAATTTTACATAAGGCCTCTTCTTTTTCTTTTAATAAAAATGCTAATCAGCTGTCCTTACTAGATTGCAAGTGTACAGCTGTATGTGTCTGTGTCAACCAATTCAGTTTTGTTTTTATATCCCTTGTCCTGACATTTCTAAATCAGTCTGTTTTCCCATTTTGTTACCTTTTTTTCCTAAGTCTGCCCATTTAACACTTTTGTTTTTTGTCAAGCTGACATGTGGCAGTCTATTGGACTTATACAATCTCATGAACTCCTGAGGTAATGAACAGCTTACTACACTGTTTTCCTCAGTATCCCAGCATAAAGTTTGTAATATTAATCTGTCAGCAGGATTCTTACTTATATTCCTTATCAGGTCCTGGTGTGCTACAGTAGTATGGAGTACAATGTAACAAGTGCTGCTGATCAGTGTCAAGGGAGGGTACCTTACTGATGGCTACGTTTATCAGTTCTTTGGTTACTGCCCTGGACCAATCATAACTAGGTCCTGGCTGTACCAATAATAGGCTTCACCCTCTGATCACACCACAAAAGCATCCATTTGTCTTTGTGCTTCCATACCCTGCATGGTAGGAACTACTGCTATGCCAAATATCTGCACAAGGTCTCTTCCCAGTAAGTTTACTGGATATTTTTGCAGAAACTACAATTTTACTTTTCTGAGTCATACCTGAAACAGGGTCAGTTATTGCTATATTATGGGAAAGTGGTTCCCTGTATAGCTGTCCATTTGCTGCTTTTACTAATATATAATCAGGTGATTTAGAATGTTTTGGTAACTTGGAGGGGTGTATCAAAGTCCGTGACGCTCCTGAGTCACACAGGAATTTGACCTTTTTTCCCTCCACCAGAAGTGTTACTTCTGGTTTTGTATTTGCTAGGTAGAGCTCCAGGCTCAACAATGCTAAATCTAAAATTTTATTTTCATTTTTATCCTCTACATTTGTTTGTACTTCCTCTATTCCCTCTACTACATTCACATTTTCTTTTTGTTTATAGTCCCTAGCTAGATGCCCTTTTTACCTGACTGTAATACAAATACTTTAGCTCCGTCTTCAGCAGTGAAGACTTGTGCCCTTTCTTTTTTTTTTTTTTTACTATTAAAGTGTCTTTCAGTACGTCTAGCATACTCAAGTAAGGCTTGCAGCCTGCTTGTTCAGTGATCTATCATATGCCTTGTAATAAAGCTACTAACAGAGGCAATGCAACCTTTTAAAAATGTATTTTTTTAATTGTTGTTTAAAGCATTTTAATAATCTAGCATAATATCCATCTACTGTCTCATTTTCCTGTTGTATGCATTAATTAATGCAAGTCCAGTCTGCTCTAAGTTTTCATTTTTTAGAGATTCTGTCTGTTAGACCTTTCACTCTGTTGTCTAAAAATGTTTCAGAATTTTTAAGCTTTTGTTTTTTACAATTTGCTTTCTCAATCCACCTATGTGCTTGAGGTATGCCTAGTTGGTGCTGTTTTTCTTTTGCCTGACGCCCTGCATCAGATTAAAGCTTGTTTAAGGAGTTTAACTAGTGAAAGTTTATCTAGTTTACTATCAAATTTATAGTTGTTAACACATTTTGCAAAATATCTCACATTATCTGCTTACTGCAATTGCATATGCTTCACATTATCCGTTAGGGGCGGATCTTGTGATCTCTTAGTGCACTGATCTCCCATGTCTTAAAAAGACTGTTACGTAACCCTTCTCTTGTACCATGTGGTATCTTATTTCCCCATATCCACAGTAGTGTCTAGAATGACTGTTTACTTTGCTTTGTTATTCCCTGATCTATGACTCAAGATACAATACTGACTCTCTCTCCCTGCTATCACAAACCTTAGCAATAGCACAGTGTAACCTGGTCCCTGATCTAAAACAAAGACAAAGAGGGAAATTCTTCTTACCTGAGCCTCCCGCTTACTGCTGTTTTGTCTTCTTGGGGCCCAGTCTTCCGCTTTTCAGCCACAGATCAGAAAGTGGACAGCCTCTTTACACACAACAATTCAGTCGGAGGTCTTTTCACTTTAAGAGGAACCATTTTGGTTTGGCAGCTTCTCCTGCGCAGATTTATAACCACCCATGCACTCTGTGACCTGCAGCTTACCAAGGGAATTCCGGCACGATTAGGACCAAAATGTTAAATAAATTGTTAAAATCAGACTGTAAAAATCATTAGGTATTTTGAAATGACAGTCAATAACAGACAGTAATGCAGGAAACTCAAGTATTTAATATACATATACTCTAATGTACATTAGGAGGCAAAAAACCATACACAAACTTGTACAGAATTTTGTCTAACTTTATTTAGGCAGTGTTTGCCATTTTATATCATTTACAATCAGCTTTTGCCCACCTCACTGACGTGGTCAGTGACAGGGTCTTTACATCATAGTAACTTATGAAAAAGTGCTGAGATAGTGCTTTTCAAAAATCTTTTTCCCATGAGAATATTACAGCCTTGCAAAGCACCTGGTCAATCACAATGTCCTTCCGAGGATGTAGCCAATTCAAGGCTCTTAGATTAGCTCGAATACAATGGATGAATGTCTCTTTAATACATTTCTTTGTCTCTCTGTTCACCAGCTGGACATTATCTCTGATAGTGCGCACAAGGCCATTCTTCTGGTGGAAGCAGGAAAAGATACACATGCACACAGATTCATTATTTTCTAACTTTGCAAAATAATCTTTACTGACAGAAATGAGCCAGCCGAGCTGCCAAGGCCAAGTTTCTAATCACACTGCAGCTTATGCTTCAAGCAATAATATGCGAGTTTATTTCTACTATTATTCTAGTAAAACAGAATTAAATGCATTACATATTATACTATTTTTCAACCTTTGTACTTCATATATATTCGAGTATATTTATATATGCCTGACCACACAGCTTATATATGTCTGCATATATGTCTTTTTAACAGTTGATATATTGAATACATATTTTTCTGACATGCCTAAAAAGAAAAAAATGTGTAGGCTTGATTGAATCCCCCCAAGATTCATAAAATAGAACAAGAACTACACATAAAACATAATTCTAAGAGTTAACTAAACAATTAATTGAATTACTTTACTTACTTTATGCATCACAACAAACACTCTGTGAAGCAAAAACTTTGGCTAAATATTCAGAATAGGCCCAAGTTCCTTCCAAATTCATCACAAATATTATACATCTAAATAAAACTTCTCTCTTAATAACTGAAATTTCATATTATGATACATCTTATAACACTAGAGAAGAGATTTTACAAATATTTACACATCTATACTCCCAAATAACAACATAACCTCACCTATGCCGCTCAGTAAAGAGATTATTTTTAAGTCCCTTATTTTTTTCCAAAAATTAACTAATATAAATAGAATTGCCTTACTTCACTGATTACACAACAAGAAATTCTACAAACAATCAGCAGTCTTAAAGGAGGTAAATCACCTGGCCCGAATGGCATTATTGCTGAATTCTAAAAATGTTTATTCCAGTAGTTTCCAAAGTACTTTTGCACTTATTCAACTACATTAAGGAAAACAGTATTAAAGATTTATACGTAAATAAGTCTAAAACTATATTCATTCCTAAGGGCAAATCTGATAATCTGATACTAAAAAATCCTTTAAACTATAGGCCAAGCTCTATTATAAACATTGATATTAAAATTTATGCATCTCTATTAGCAAATAGACTGAAAAGTAAACTTCCAAATATAACCTCTTCTTAACAATGTGGTTTTATTCAAAATAGATAAACCTATAACCATACATTTACAGTGGATACTTTAAGTGCATTATCCAAACATCATAACAATTCAAATTTTGTATTAACTTTAGATGCCACTAAGACCTTTGATCAACTTAATTTGAACTTTATCTTCTCTGGTATGCTTGAATTCAATATTCCAAAATATATTATTGATTGAATCAAAATTCTATACGATAATGCATGCACAACATTATACATAAATAAAACTTTTTCCTCACCAATAAAAATTATCAATGGAACAAGACAAGGGTTCCATTATCTCCTTATCTATTCAATATTTAGATGGAACCCTTATTTCGTTTAATACTTCAAAAAACTTGTCACCTTATCCCAGAACGTTGCAACACTCAGATACCAATAACAGCTTTTGTTGATGATCTACATCTCTGTTTTTCTTTGCCTAACACTGGTTTACCGAAAATCTTACAATCTATTGATACTTTCTCTAACTTCTCCAACTATAAAGTGAGAACAAGCAAAAATAATGGCAACAGCCACCATGAAGTAAGTCCAAGGTTTAATCACAATAAAAGCAGTATAAAAACAGAACAAATGTACTGATGTGTAAGTGATTTCAGGCTAATGCCCTTCTTCAGACATTTTACTAAGAATTAAAGCAGTGTTTTATGCAAAATGCCAACCAATCACAAATCAATAATTTACCCACCTTTTCTTTAGGCTTGACTTAAGGGGAATTACATCATTAAGTCCCAGGGATCTATAAGCTGTTAGCTCTATAATCCATCTAGATTCCTGATGCTCCATTTCCTTAACCAAGTCCCCCCCCAAAACCTTTGTGTATGCTCTGTATAACATCAAACTTAAAATCATGTCCTGGGAATTGTTGGATATGTTGGTATAAGGCATTGTGTTCATTATGTAGCCTAATGGCAAACAAATGATTCAATATTCTATTCTTTAACATACAATTCATCTTCCCTACATAGAAACTTACACATGATCTACATGTAGCTATGTAAATCACATTCATTGTTTTACAGTTGGCATATGTACTAAAATAGTACATTTTCCTAGTAATGGGGTGTATACATGTTGTTTCTGTATTTACATAAGTGCATGCCTTGCATGACCCATAGGGTCTGGTCCCCTTTAACATAGGTTTAAAATGTGTTGCCTTACTTCCTTCATGGCAAAGCAAATCTTTTAGATTTTTATTTCTTCTGAACCCAAATGATGGCTCTTCCTCCACTACCTTCTTTATCTTCTCATCTGTAAAAATGTCTGAAGAAGGGCATTAGACTTAAAGCACTTACACATCAGTACATTTGCTCTGTTTTTATACTGCTTTTATTGTGATTAAACCTTCGACTTCACTTTGTGGTGGTTGTTGCCATTATTTTTACCTGTTCTCATTTCATGTGGGCAATAAAACCTTTGGTAAGGTCACCTTCTGTATTTGCTTGGATTTTCAACCATAAAGTGAATATAATTAAATCTTACATTTTTCCATTAAACTCAAAACATAATCTGATTAGTTACTTTTCTGATACAGAAATTAAGTGATTCATTTAAATATTTGGCATAGACTTTTGTCACAATCATATTCTGTTTTACAAAGAAAATATAAGAAAAGTTTGGAACAATATGCAACAGATATCCTTAGTTAAGTATTGTTTTTCTGCATCTGTGTGAATCTACCCAACTGTGTTATTTTTTTATACCTCCTGTGATTGAAATTCTGGTGTTTATTGGAACTAGATATTCAATATTCTCATGTTTTCTGTTTTATTACTTATTTATTTTTTCAATACCTTTCATTGTAGTTGGTCTTTTAGAGAATACTTTTAACATCTTAAAAGTACTTATGCTTATTTTAGTGACACTGGCACCTTCTGAAACACTTGCTGCATTGGTCAAACTCCACCATTTGTATTAGTATTAATTTCACTCAGTATAAATGGGTACCCTTGTAAGAGCCTTAGAGTAAGTGACTGGTGGCAGCACGATTACCTTATATTCTGTCCAGAGGGAACACAACTGTTAAATGTGTGCCAGCCTTTCCCAGGTGTATGTGTGTGTGAACATCAAATATCCAATTATGTGTGTGTATCAGCAGGGACACAGAGCTCCAAATTGGTCATGTGGAGTCTTGTTTGGGGCCTGGAGAAAGGGAGTAAGTCCAGCCCCAGGTCTGCAGTGTGTTCCCTGTGTGCCCTTAAGGGAAATGGTGCTTGGTGCAGAGAGCTGCATCTAACAATACTGTGTGTATCCATTTCTGTTCCCAGTGGCAGTCCCTCACTGGTGTCAGTGATGATGATTGAAGCTCCTCAATTACTGGCCTGGAGTAGGGACCGTCACAGTCACATATGTCATGCGTGAACTTTTCAAATACTAAATGTTGTATACACGGAATATATTATTATGTATAATGTCACAACAGAAGAAATGCCTGTTTTATCTTATTTATGTATAGCATCACTACAGAACAGTCACCTGTTTGTATCGAGATGTCTTAAGATCTATTTATGTAATGTACCTTAAATTACTATCTATGTCATGCACATCTTAAATGTGTCTCATGGAGCTTTTCTACCTGGGCCACATATGAAAATGGGCTTGCTCTGTAAAAATCTCCTGGTAAGCAAAGACAAAGAAAGAAACAAACAAACAAACAAACAAATAAACAGGTAAATAAATAGATGGTTGAATATTTCACTCATGTAAGCAATCCTTGACATTCTACCAGGGCATGTCTTGTTTTACATAAAAATGTTCAGTTTCCATACTTAGTTCAATTACTTTTCTGAGAATTTTCCCTGTAGAAAACCAGCAAATACTAGAGTGAAACAGCAATACATGTTAATGTGATCTTATTTCGTCAAACGCTGATGGATAGCATTAAACTGAAAAGCACTGGTTTTGATGACATTCTAAGTTTGGATACAATCCCAGGGAACTACATTTGGAGCTTACAAGCCATGAGCTATAAGGTGTCCTGATTTAACATTAGTAACAAAATCCAAGAAATATTTAATCACAGATGAAACTCCTTTACCACACACAACACAACAGTTTAGCCAGTCTAAATCAGCTTCTACAGAAAATGCCTTTTATATTAAATGTCTTAATGGTGGTACTTGACAGAGCATTGTTAAATATTATCTTCTTTTCTGTACCTTACAAAAAATATGTTGAGTGCATACAGTGTGTACTCATTCATGTTTGTGTTGAAATAGTTAATTCGCTGATCAAACATATCTGAATGGAGATCAATTCAACATCTGATGCTATCTCCTCTGTAAATGGCTTTCACCATTGCTACTTTTGCTAGTATCGTCAGCTTCTCTCCAAAGTTATGGATCATTTTGCATATTCCAATACACCATGCAATTTCAAAGGATGCCAAGGAAGCTTTCCCCAGATAAAAGGATGAACTCAAGGACCCATCAATTTAACTTCATTTTACCCTTTCTTCGTTCATCCTTCCAGTACCTGAATGACTTTTTGACAAACTTTACATAAACTGAATGCAAATGATTCTTCAATTTGTTGTCCTTCTTAGATTCTTTGGTAAGGACTTGAACTGGACCATTTGTCCATTTAATGACAGTGTACAAACAAAAATTTACACATCACAGCATTTAGAGAACACTGAGCATGTTTCAAAAAGTTGAAAAAAACACATGTAAATGCTAACAAGATAGCTGTATAGAATGACATTTAGGTAAGCGTGCTTCTTAACTACAAGCACTTTGCTGGTTTGTTTGATGTACACCATGTTGACAAAGAGTGTGTGTGTGCATTGAGCTTGAAATGACTCCAACGTTGTTACTTTAATTTAATATGTATGTTGTTTTATTTATAACTATTCTACTTTAACGTCAGTTTCAATAATCCTTCATACTGTGCCACTAAAATAATTTCCTTCTTAGACTGTATTATTTCTCTTTTGAGACCAACTGAACACCCTTGAGAATACTCTGAAAATAATCATATCATTCTGAGCACAGGTTTAATAATCAATGTTGCATTTTATTTTATTTTAGTTCTAAATTTGTGGCACATTTATCAGACATCTTACTGGTTATTTCTTCACTTATATATTACCATCCTATGAGCAGTAGGAGGCTATGCCATCACACTATGCACTATATAATTTTATTGTATATATATATATATATATATATATATATATATATATATATATATATATATATATATATATATATATATATATATATATATATATATATATATATATATATACTTTATGAAGTATTAGAACTACAGATGTTCGAATACTTTATATGTGCGCAGGTTAAATGAGCGAACGTTATATTTGCGAATAGACTGTGCATTCGCAAATATGAACATTCAAATGGATGTACAGGGATTACGGTACAGTGCGGTTAGGGAAATACATCCCTTTCCTCACTGTAGTGCGATCTCAGAGTTGGAATATTTAGCTGGGGGGGTGAGGGGGGCACAGCCTCCCACAAGGGGGGTGCAGGGGGCTTGCCCCCTGCATTAACTGGATGTTAGGTGTGCTAGCTAGAGAGTAGTGGCAAGGGTGGCATTGCTAACTGCTGAAAATGTCATGTCTGACATTTTCGGCATTAACAGCTGATTTTCAACATTAGGACGGTTAGGTTATGTGTACTTTTGGTGAATTAATTCATTTTATATATATATACACATGCATATATATATATATAAATATCTAACTCCAAAGATATCTTAGGGTCCCACGATCCAACCAGTATCAACACGAATGTCTCAAAGATGTAGCCACGATCCACACAATTTTCTATTTTGTAAAAACAAGTTTTTATTGTAAAAGAACCTTTACATGATTTGTTAAGCGCTTTTATGTATAACAATACACTTCAACAGAACAAACTGAAATACTGAAACAACAGTTTAAATAGTTGAATAACCGCCAAAATTTCTTCCTAATTAAATGTAATGATATGAATCACCCTTCCCATTTAAAGCGACAATATCTATTTGTCTAAGCAGATTCGTTGCACTTTAAAACCTTTCATACAGCAAAACTGCTCTTACATACTGTGCTTCAAATGAGTTAATTAAAAATGTATATTAAAAATATATCATTGAATATATTGTAAATGTGTACTGTAATGCATCAATAAAAAATTAATCATTGATTACAACCAATATTACATATGTAAAATTGAATTTGCTGTAATGCCATTATTGTACTTATAAATTCTAAAATGTTATGCTCAATGAAATTGCCATTGTTACTGGATATAACCAATATGCAAAACAAAATATATAATAAACAATTTTCAACAGGAAAAACATATACATGTATTTTTATAAATGTGTTAAATACATAAAATACTGTGCATCCTTAGACAGTTGTCAACCTCCTGATCTGATTAAATCATGTGTACTGTCCACTTTTTATATATATTTACTATATGTTTTTTTAAAAGTTTTTTATGAGTGGCTTAGTGGGAATCATCTCATTTAAACCTGGAAAACATGCTGCATTTAATCTGAGTTGCCATTTAATTTCCTTCTCACCCACACACCTTTTTATATCACCACCTATTGGGTTAACCTTTGCAGTTTCCAAAATTGCAAACTTAAACTTCTCACAGGTATTGCTACTAATAATATGACGAGACAAAGCATTGTTCTCATCATTTTTTTTATACAATATAAATGATCGTAAATCCTGTTCTTCAACTGCCTGTCGGTTTTCCCGACATAAAAACAGGAACATGAACAACACATTGCTAAATAAACCAAGTGTCGAGACTGACAGTTCCCATTGGCAAACCAAATTTTATTCCTATTGACATTTTTAAGTATGCAACAGTTTTCCTCAAAAATAAAAGCACATTGTGAGCAACGTCCACATTTCTTAGTCCCCTTACTCTTGTTAAAATTGTTTGAAAATTGCCTGCTAGACTTCAGTTCAATAAGCCTTTTGATATTACACCCAGTTTTGTACACAAATGTGGGCCTATCACAAATATATTCTTTAATACCCTCATCACTGGTAATTATATTCCAATTGGTTATTTCTTTAACCTTGCCAACATGTTTCCCATATTTCAAAATAAAGGATTTTGAATATCGTCCTTCCCTTATGTTTTTCTCTGTTGTATCACATAAGTTATTCATCTCATTTAAGTTGTTGCTCAAAGAAGATGGGGTTGTCCCTTTCCCTAATAAAGGTGGGTATTTCCTACCCCATTCTTGGACTACATACTGTGTCACATCCTTAATCAAGTGTATTGGGTATCCTTTTTCCCTAAACATTTTCCCAATAAATTCCATTTCTAGTTTCATTTCCCTTTCCACAGATGTCATTCTGGCAGCCCGGATGCACTGCCCCTTCAATATACTGCGTTTCTGTGACTATGGGTGTGTACTACTGAAATCAAGATACCCATTACTGAATGTGTCTTTTCTATAAATACGAGACTGAAAAGATATACCATCATTGTATATAAATACATCCAGGTAATTAATACCCACCCTGTTGTATTGATCTACAAATTGTAAGTAAGAGGTTGTCTGATTTATATAGTCAATGAAATATGTGAGTTGTGTTAGGTCACCCTTCCACAAAATGAATAAATCATCCAAATACCGAACGTAACAGGAAATATGTTCCATCCATTCTGTATTTAAAACAAACTCTTCTTCCCAGTCCAGGAGTACCAAGTTGGCATAAATGGGGGCACAAGCTGCCCCCATTGCCACACCTGAGATTTGCCTGTAGTACTCACCTTCATAGTAAATGAAGTTGTTGTCATCTCAGAGATTTGCCTGTAGTACTCACCTTCATAGTAAAGTTGTTGTTTAGGGAAAAAGGATACCCAACACACTTGATTAAGGATGTGACACAGTATGTAGTCCAAGAATGGGGTAGGAAATACCCACCTTTATTAGGGAAAGGGACAACCCCATCTTCCTTGAGCAACAACTTAAATGAGATGAATAACTTATGTGATACAACAGAGAAAAACATAAGGGAAGGATGATATTCAAAATCCTTTATTTTGAAATATGGGAAACATGTTGGCAAGGTTAAAGAAATAATTAGCACCAATTGGAATATAATTACCAGTGATGAGGGTATTAAAGAATATATTTGTGATAGGCCCACATTTGTGTACAAAACTGGGTGTAATATCAAAAGGCTTATTGAACTGAAGTCTAGTAGGCAATTTTCAAACAATTTTAACAAGAGTAAGGGGACCAAGAAATGTGGACGTTGTTCACAATGTGCTTTTATTTTTGAGGAAAACTGTTGCATACTTAAAAATGTCAATAGGAATAAAATTTGGTTTGCCAATGGGAACTGTCAGTCTCGACACTTGGTTTATTTAGCAATGTGTTGTTCATGTTCCTGTTTTTATGTCGGGAAAACCGACAGGCAGTTGAAGAACAGGATTTACGATCATTTATATTGTATAAAAAAAAATGATGAGAACAATGCTTTGTCTCGTCATATTATTAGTAGCAATACCTGTGAGAAGTTTAAGTTTGCAATTTTGGAAACTGCAAAGGTTAACCCAAGAGGTGGTGATATAAAAAGGTGCGTGGGTGAGAAGGAAATTAAATGGCAACTCAGGTTAAATGCAGCATGTTTTCCAGGTTTAAATGAGATGATTCCCACTAAGCCACTCATAAAATACTTTTAAAAAAACATATAGTAAATATATATAAAAAGTGGACAGCACACATGATTTAATCAGATCAGGAGGTTGACAACTGTCTAAGGATGTACAGTATTTTATGTATTTAACACATTTATAAAAATACATGTATAAGTTTTTCCTGTTGAAAATTGTTTTTTATATATTTTGTTTTGCATATTGGTTATATCCAGTAACAATGGCAATTTCATTGAGCATAACATTTTAGAATTTATAAGTACAATAATGGCATTACAGCAAATTCAATTTTACATATGTAATATTGGTTGTGATCAATGATTATTTTTTTATTGATGCATTACAGTACACATTTACAATATATTCAATGATATATTTTTAATATACATTTTTAATTAACTCATTTGAAGCACAGTATGTAAGGGCAGTTTTGCTGTATGAAAGGTTTTAAAGTGCAATGAATCTGCTTAGACAAATAGATGTCGCTTTAAATGGGAAGGGTGATTCATATCATTACATTTAATTAGGAAGAAATTGTTTCAGTATTTCAATTTGTTCTGATGAAGTGTATTGTTATACATGAAAGTGCTTAACAAATCATGTAAAGGTTCTTTTACAATAAAAACTTGTTTTTACAAAATAGAAAATTGTGTGGATCGTGGCTACATCTTTGGGACATATATATAAATGTATACATACATATATATATATATATATATATATATATTGTTTGTATGTGTGTGAGTGTGCATGTGTGTTTGTGTGCATGTGTGCTTCCTCAACATATGCTACCATGTGCATGCTTGCTATTAGCACTTCCAATGTCTCCCAGCTAGATCAGCTGTTGTAACTTATTTGTCACTTGGCTTTCACAAGGACATCTTCATGCACTGATGGTGTCCAAATCTTTTTCCAAGAGGAAGGAAAGCAACCATCTGCAAGCAGTATGCAGCTATACGTGTGTGTGAAAGAGCCAGCAGTTAATATCTTATTGCCATGCCTCTATTTTCACACTAACCACGCCTTGATTTCACATAGTTCTATGAACCATAAAAAAAAAGGCTCATTAAAAAATTAGTAGTTTTAGTGGTGGGGTGATACACTTGTAATAGCATTTTACATTGCTGCCTCACAGGATGTGGCTCTCTAGTTTGGTTCCCAGGTAGGATGCCTGGTGCACAAAGTATGCAGGTTGTATTATTGAATTGCATCACACCTACAGTTATGGATTGCTGCTGCTGATTAACAAGAAGCTACCTCACATTTTTATTCAACAAGTTAGAAAAAGATTGGCTTCTTGCTGACCATGCTCAATAACAAAAGGTTAACCATTCATTGTCAGAACTCTTCTAATAATTTTAGACTAAGCTGTTAATCTGTGGAAAAGAAGTTATGACTTACCAGCAAATCCAAAAGGTTATCATTGTTTTGACCTCACCTTTGCTTTGGATTTCAGGATACTAAGAATTTAGGAGTGGAACTCCAAAAACAGGATATAAAGAGCACCCTTTTATTCCAGAGTTATGATTCTCTAGTTCTTTGCATTTCTAGGTTTTGCATTACTTTTCTGCAATCGTGAATCGTCACTTCAGTCTGCCCATTGAATCCACTTCTGCCCAGTCTGCCAAGTATGGCTGTACCCTGCATCACCATGTGGGGGAATTTTATTTCTCCAGAGGAGGTCTGCCTTATGGAAAGTCAATGCTCTAGTCAGATGGGTAATCCAGTGTGAGAGTACTTAAAAGGCAGTCACCCAGACAATCATGAGTGGTACATTTCTACCTCTAATCCTTCCTCATTCTCAGATGCTGTTACTAATGGTACTATTTCAATCACTACAGACCTCATCCTAATGGACTGAGGGACAGGCTTCATCCCCCACAGAGAAAGATTGTTTACAGATAGAACTACCTGAGCACACTGCAGCTACAAGAAGTCTTCCAATGGTGATCTGGGGAAAGGAAGAGGTTCTACTAATCCTAACTCCATCAATGATAGCTGACTTGAGTCCTTTCATCATTGCAGTGGCCAGCAGTGATATGTTCGCTCACATGTTTAAAGGGAGCTAGCAAAACAGCTTGGTAGCATCAAGCTCATGTCCCCTATCTCATTGCTTTTATACCTACAGAGTGCTGCTTGCTACTGCAAGTTCAGTAGACCAAAACTCCCATTTTCTCTCCCTGGAATAGTAAAATGGCATCAGCTGCTTCTCCCCATCCCAACTTGGCACCTCCAGCACTTGTACTACTAATAAAACCTGAAGTTATAGTCAGGGCTTTATCTTTCTATGCCACAGAGCTATCATTCTGTGGTTATTAACAGATGGTGTGTTCTTAGCTATTTCTACCAAATACTGTAGTCTAAATTTTTATTAAGTTCGCTTCACAATTAATTTACCCCTTGCCATGCTTTTTTTCAAAACACATAGACCAATGATTTGTTGATTATTCAAAGCCTTTGGTATAATGATTAATTACTTTACAAAACAAAATCATAATTTTAAATTATTAATGGCTTAATAAAGTCATACTTAAAGGTCACATGAGCAAGTGGGTGATCAAAACTAAAAGGTTGCTAGATGCTGTCTTCTTTAACAGCAAATAAAATTGTATAACATTTAATTGTATTTATTATTGAAATGATAAAATGGGATACTGAACTAAAAAGTTGTTTGATGGCTTCTTCATTTAGCAAAAATATTTTGCAGTGCTCAACTCTCCTTACAATACATAAAAAAATCTAATTATATGCACAGTGACTGTCTAATGTTATGTTCTCTGCATTTTATTTCAGTAAAGTTAATATTTAATTTTGGATTGGAGTTTTAACTCCAACTTGATCCTTATCCACCTAACTTTTTTCCCTTATAATGTTCAGTATGATGAAATTTGCTCTTTTTATTTTTTTTTCTCAAAAAATTTTTTATTAATTATATGAATAGCAAGACAATTAAAAGATTATACATAACAAGAAGGCATAAATGAACATATAACAATTCATCTAGTGATAACAACCTTCATGAGATTTTGATAAGTTATTTAGAAATAAAACATACACCATATGTACACTATATACAAGTTAGGCAACCTGAGAGAAAAAAAAATATTTAACATTAACTATTTAATATGTTTAGAACCTTTTCTAACACAACCTTTCTAATAGCTTTTTTTTGGACTTCCACCTAAGTATCTTTGAGCATCAATAAATTTAAAAGCCATTTTCTGGAAAGTAACCCATTTTAATTTAGAACGATCAATCCAATTTTGTATTATATAAAGTTTTAGTAATGAGCAAATAAAAATGATAACATGAATATCAACTTTTGAAAGATGAATCAATGGAATATGTAGAATAGCAAATTCCCACGTCAACGTGGATTTTGATATCCCATTTTCTGCAGTCTAACTTTCAAAGATGTCCACAATCTGTGAGAAAAATGACAATACCATAGAATATGAAGGAGGTCTGCTTGGGGATGAGAACAGCATGAACACGAAGGGGACTTATTTGGGTTAAATTTGTTTAATTTGATTGGGGTAAAGTAGGCATCATTATTAATCATTAATTGTGTGTATGCTAATTTTTAAAAGGGATAAATTCCTTAGTGTGTCTAATAGCCAGGACTTTCTGAGATTCTGACAATTGGGAATTATAATTCAACCAAACATTAGATAAAAGACAGTTGTGGTCCATCATTAAAGAATTAATTAATTTATATGAGTTTGAGAGCATTTTATCAGATGATGAAAGTATTTTGATAATCGTGTTAAGGTTTTTCAATTGTGAGTCTATGGGGACCAGAGATACAAATTTGTTTTTAATTATTGCTCTTAGTTGTGTAAGAATTGGTGAGTAATTCCAGTTTACTTTCAATAACTTACGCCAGTCAGATAAAGGCAAGTCAAGATATTTCAAAACATCTCCTACTTTTAGATTTTTAATTAAAGGATAGTTTGTTAAGTTCAAAAGTTTATTGTCCAATAATATATTTGGGTTTAGATGAATTGGCTGAACATGGTGCGAGATCTTTTCTAGTTTACACATTTTGAGTAAGGTTTGGAAATCTCTAATCTTTTGTTTAAATACTGTAGATATATTTTTAATAAATAAACTATCCAGAGAGATAAAGGGAATAGCTTCAGGATTTAAATTATTAGAAATGACATAATTATACCATAATTTTATCCATAAAGAGTGATTTGGATAAGAAGTGTTATTGAATTTAGAGATAGTAAGAAGTTTATTGGATGAGACAATCAAATAATAGAGATAAAGATTAGGTAAACCCAAACCTCCCTTGTCCTTCTAAAATGCCAATCTAGAATAGGAAATTCTAACAGATTTAGGGAACCATATGAATTTTGCCAAAGCTTTATTTACAGACTCAAAAAAATTTTTTGAAATTATCTGATCAGATGATGAGAATTGGTAAAGAAATTTAGGCAGAATATTCATTTTAATAATGGCCACCCTTGAAAGAAATGAAAGGTTTAGATGCTTCCATCTGTCCATATCAGACAATATAGAGTTCCATAATTTATTAATATTATTTTGAAATGAAGATTTATTATTGTGTTCTAAATTGATTCCTAAATATTTTATATTATAAGTAAACTGAAAATGATCGTCTGGAAACAAAAAAGATTTGTGTGCTAAATGATTTAAGGGAAAAAATATGAGTTTTTGTAGAATTTAAAAGATAGTTGGAAACCAAAGAAAAATAATCAATAGAATTCATTATTTTTCTGTAATCAGATAATGGAGTTTGAAAGTAGATTACTAAATCATCCGCAAAAGCAGAGAAATGAATATTAGTATTAAGAATTCTAGGGATGTTATGAAAAGTATTTTGAGTAATAAACAATAGCAAATGTTCTAAGTAAATGTTGAAAAGAAAAGGGGACAATGGACAACCCTGTCTTGTTCCTTTAGTGATCTTTATCGGAGCAGAAAATTGACCATTAATGTATAGTCTAGTCAACATATTCTTGTATAAAACTTTTAAAAAATGTATAAAGAATAAGGGAATATTAAAACATAACATAGTTTGAAATAGAAAGTTCCAACATACTCTGTCAAAGGCATTTGATGCATCTATAATCAAAGCATATATAGGGTTTGGATTTTTCTTAATGAGATGAAGTATAGTCTCTAAAGATAGAGTATTATCCCAAGCATGTCTCTGAGACATAAAACCTGATTGATCTGATGAGATAATTGAGGGTAAAATCCGTTTCAATCTGTTAGCCAGAATAGATGACAGAATCTTAATATCCACGTTAATTAAAGAAATGGGTCTATAATTTACTGGGTCAGATTTATCTTTATTATTTTTAGAATTAGAATGGTTTTGGATGTGTTCCAATGAATATCTGAGATATCATTAACTCTTATATGATTGTAAACTTTAAATAGAAAGGGAAGAACTACCAATTTGAAAGTTTTGAAAAATTCTGGAGTAAAACCATCAGGTCCCGGAGATTTACCCAATTTAAGATTATCTATTGAATCCGAGATTTCTTGTACCGATATAGGGGTAGAAAGTAGTTTTGCTGATTATCATTAAGTTTAGGGAACTGCAAAGAGTCTAAAAGAGTTTTGAGTGATTATCTTTAACAGAATTAGAAGAACCTGAATATAACTCAGTGTAAAGAGAGGTGAAAAGTTGAATAATCTCTTCATCAGTATTATATAATCTGTTATTATAAGATAAAGATGTAATATTTGGATTTCTGAAGTTAACTTTAATAATTCTCGCTAACAATTTAGATGGAACCTGGGCCCACTCTGAATATGAAGCAAGTAGCTTTTGTTCAGCTAAGGAGAGGTTATTTTGGTGAAGCAGAATTAAATCTTTCTGACAATCAAAAATTTGTTTTTCTAAAGTAGCATCATAGTTCAGACTAAGATGATTTTCCAATGAAGAAATTCTTGATTTTAAGAATTCCTCTTTCTTAAAGTATTGTTTTTTGAAAAAAGCAGCTTTACTAATAAATAAACCTCTTAATCTTGCTTTACATGCAGCCCATTGTATGTCATAAGGAATGTCTGATGATTCAAGACTATTCACCATTTCATTTAGGATTTCTGAAGCTTGTTTGCAAATATCTTCATTTGACAATAAGTTATTATTTAAGGTCCACTTATTAAACATAGTTTTATTTTTGATATTGGGTTTTATGTTCAATTTTAGTGAAATTCTTGAGTGATCCGAAAAGAATCTGGGTTCTGTAGTAAAGTCCACAATATATTTTGAAATATAATCTGAAATTAGAAAGAAGTCTAATCTGGACCACGAATGATAGCACTTAGAATAATAAGTATATATATCATTCTTGTTTATATTTTTAACAGTGCGGAGGGGATCTATTAAATTATATTCTGTCATCAAATCATTTATAGTCAGAGTAGATTGAAGATTATAGGTGACAGTGGAGCTGAACGATCAATTACAGGGTTTATAACTGCATTCCAGTCACCACCCACTATAATATGATGATCCTTATAGGATGCAAGAATATTGTAACTTTTTAAAATGAACAAATGTTGTGAATTACATGGGCCATATAGATTTAAAATTAATAAGGGTTTGTCCAAACCAGCAATAGAAGCGGTAAATAAGCACCACCTCCCCTCATCATCAAATTTCTCATCAATAATATTCCCAATGAATTTTTGTTTAATGATTATAGCTACACCTCTGGAGTTAGATGAGTCCCCTGAAGCTATAATCTTTTTGATCCATTTTTTAACTCTTTATTCCAATCAATACGTGAAATATGGGTCTCTTGAATAAAACAAATGTTAGCCTGTGATTTAAAGATCATATGAAATAATAGTGACTTTTTCGCTTTATCTTGAATGCCTCTAACATTCCAAGAATCTAAAATTATGTCAACAGGCATATTCTACAAGTATAATCATTATTGATGCTATAAAAGTGAACTCAAGGTGCAAATCCAACACAACATTAAAAAGAAGAAGAAAAAAATGAAAGAAAAACAGTCTTTAAGTATTCAAGCAAGTCATCGAATAACATTTGTTGAAAAAAAGAAAAAGGTTTTTTTAAGAACCATGAAATGTATAATAATAACCTTTATCCTAACCCTAGTGCCTACCCACCAATCCCTCTGTGATAAAGGAAGAGCAGAAGAACATGAAAAAAACATTGTAATTATAGATAATAATAACCTCAAGTTAGAATACAAATTATTCAAAGGAAGCCTAACATAACATAAAGTCCGAGTAATACTACTAAAAATATATACAAACTTAACTAATTTCAAGACATCCAACATGCTTAATCCCTACTTCTAATACTAATCTAAAGCTCCTATCCTTAAATTGAAATTTATAGTGATTAAATGTATTTCCTCAAGTATTTCAAGAGAAAGAGAAACAAGTAAATAATAAATAAATCACACTCTGCTTAACTAGAACACTCTATCATAAGAAGTAATACAATTAAAACTGAAAGATATGTAAGATAACATATATAAGTATAACAAAACCAACTGGTAACATTATAATATAAGTAAATAAGCATAGCATTACTGAACTAAAGATAATAGTCATGCACTATCTACTGAACCTTCTTTAGTACTTTAGTGATAATTTCATTAATCAACATGACCATTAGTATGATAAAAGCACTAATACCTGTAGAATGAGTATTTAGTTATAGTTCAAATAAAGCAAAAAACAACTACCAAGCAACCATATCTCAAAATGAAAAACAATTCAGTCTGGAGATGCATCTATTAACTAGATAATAATAGTACAGGAACTATTCAAAATGAAATATTATAAGCTGTAAGGTTTTAACACTAGTTAATATACATGAATAAAGTATAATTATATTATTAAATAGTAACGTAAACAGCATCATATATATTGGACTGAATGTACAACAATGTGCATACATATAATTTTAAATCTACTTTTTGAATATTTTACTAATGACTCTGTTAGGTTATGTAGCCATACTATTCTTCTAAGCTATAGATGTAACATAGCAAAACAGCATGAAAAGACAAGGCTTTTAAAGTAAACATTTTGAACATCTAATTAAAACAGAAACAAGCAAGCTAAATGCAGTAAATCTAAGGGCTTAAATATATACATGCAGATTCAGCTAATCATATTAAAGATAGTTATTTCAAACCTTTCAAATAAGTAAAGGCTTTCTTAAACATAAACTACTAATCATAAATATCACATCCAGCCTCTGAGAAGAGAGAGAGCAGAGAATAGAAAGAACATGAAACTTTCATATGAACAGGTATACTTTGTAACATTTGTCAAATTAAACACTTCAGTATAATATAAAATATTATATGAAAAAATATTCTGAATAGGAAAATATGTTCATTTCTTTACACATCCTTTAGAATTTTAATATATAAAACTAACCTGTTCATTTGTTTCCAGAAACATTTTCACTCTGCTTTATGAAAGTAGCAGCTTGCTTTGAAGTCATGCAGACACACTAAAAGTCACTGAATATATTATGTGACATGAATCTGTTTAAATTTAAAAGCAACCTTCATTTATGAAGAGAAAACACTTTAAATAATAACCAGATCTATTAAAAGTTAGTGCTATTGAATACTTGTTGAAAACAAGCAGACTTGTGTATTTGAAACTGTCCTTCTTTCCTCACAAATGATGACATCACCATCCATCTCAGAGAGACTGTAGTGTGCATGTTCATGCAGAGCATCAGCTGGAACTCTGAGGGAAGATTTTCTTGCTAGAATGTTGAGATGGAATGTTTTTCCCTCCAAAAATCATTTAGCTTACACAGAAGGCTGTAACTCCAAAGCTTGTAGTAAAATTAACATATTATCTATTTACACAGCAAGTATATGTGAGAGAAAGAGAAAAAAGTAAATACAGGAATTTAAATGCTTCTATTAATCCACACAAATCTAACAAGCATATATCCTGTCACTGCACACTGTCACACCAAATCCATCATGTGTAAATTACATGACAAGTTCTTAAGGTAATATAATTATGTCACACCAGAATTACAAATCATGTAACACAAATATTGTCAGATTAAAGAAAAGAAAAGATCAAACCTTATTGTAGTTCTTTAACAGTAGAATATTAAGATACAGTTCAGGAAGCTTTTTAAATGTTTTAAGAAAAATGTCTTTTGCATCTTTAGGATCTGAACATACAAATCTTTTGTCATTAGCTGTGAAAGACAAGGTATTAGGATATGCCATTCGAAATCTAATCCCTCTTTTATCAAGTCAGCACAATAGGGGCTAGTTTTTGTCTATTTAATTTGATCTGTGCAGGAAGATCTTGGGAAAATGATAGTTTGTGAGACTTCCATATGAATTGTTTCTTTGTTTTAGCAGTTTCTAGGATCTGGAAAGTGTCTTGAAAGTTTAGTAACTTAGTATAAATTAACCTTGGTGTGGAAGAATCTTGCTTTGTACGCAGTGCTCTGTGTGCTCTCTCTACAATTATAGATTTTGAAGAAGCTTCACAATTTAACAGTGTTTCAAAGATATTTTTAGTCACAGATAACAAGTTTTTATTGTCATAAGATTCAGGTAAACCACGAATAATGATGTTATTTCTTCGACTCCTGGCTTCCAGATCCAATATTTTAGCTTGTAAATCTGTAACAGTTTTATCTCTAGATTTAAAGTCACTTTCCAATAAGTCTGTTTTAACCTCCAAAGCTAAGATTTTATTTTCAATAGTAACAATACTATCGTTTATTTACTTTAAAGATTTACTAAAGTCTGCAAACTGTTCTGAAAAGTTTTGTATAGCACTTTGGATTGGTTTTAATGCTATTTTTAGTTCTTCTAAAAGGAAATTTGAGCCATTTAAATCTTTATTACTTACATTAAAAGTTTCTGTAGGTTGTCTAGATGATTTCAGTCTTTTTGAACCTGAATCTTTTTCAGGAGAGAGCATTGAAGTATATTTGGCCTTTGTAGGCTGAGTCTCCATGGAGTCAGATTTTGTAGCCATGCCCAGAAATGGAATGCAGTTAACAGGATACCAGGAACCAGGAACAGACTGGAGCAGTAGGAGTCCCAGCAGCAGAGAGACCAAGAATGTTCTGAGGTAAAATAAATCCCAGGATAATAATTCCAGAAGAAAAAATAATCCAAATGCGTAGAAAAAGATTTATAAAATCTTTTAGTATAAAAAATTGAGGAAAAAGGTTGATGTAAAGTTGTAAAAAAAAACAAAAGTTAAATAGCTGTGAGGAGGACTAGACTAGTCGGTGGCCATCTTGGAATCGAAATTTGCTCTTTTTAGGATTTAAGTTGTTAGCCAGAGTTTTAATCATTATATGATGAATACTGTTCCTTTATACATTTGTTTCCAGTTAGTGGCAAGCCTAAGGCTTTAAATAATTAAGGCATTCAGCTAATGATTTATTATTTTCTTCAGTATTTGCAAATGAAATATGTGTACAGTTCTGCAAATATTAATCTATCTGAGGGGTTATGGTGTTTTCTGAATTTCAGTAGTTCTGTCTAAATATCTGCATACCCTTACATTTTTTGCATGCATTACTACACATGCAGCTCAAGTATTTATTGACCTCCAGCATATGAAATAGCAGCTCCAATTTATTCTCAAACCTCATGACTCAAAGATATACTGTAAGTGAATTGATGATTACAAAAATTGCCCATAGGTGAGTGTACATGTGCCTGTGTGTGATTTTGTGTGTGTGTATGTGTGTGTGTGTGTGTGTGTGTGTGTGTGTGTGTGTGTGTGTGTGTGTGTGTGTGTGTGTGTGTGTGAGTTTGTGCATGTGTGCATGCAGATGTGCATGTGTGTGTGTGTGTGTGTGACTTTGTGCATGTGTGTGAGTTTGTGCATATATGTGTGTTGTGTGTTCATCCTGTAATAGGTTACGGAGGATTTGTTTTACTGTCTTGTACCCACTGAGCTCTAGATGGATCAACAGACTAATTAGAAAATGAATAAATGAATAAACAAATAAATGAATAACAAGATTTAGTATGTCTCCTTGCTAATTCTGTCAGCATCTTCTACTACGCTCGTGATTGTGTTTTTTTTCTACCAGATGCACCTGTGATGCTTCATTTAGAGAAAGCGATGCAGCCATAGGAAGAGGCTTCTAATACTATATTTAGAATGCAATAAAAATAATACAGGCATAAAATGTTACTTAACAAAATTAAGTGCAGTTTATTTCAGTAATCGGTTTAAAAACTCTTTTAATGTCCTGCAAAATGTCAGTGAATTGTATTGCTTTCATTGCCTCCTCACTACCGCTACTCCATGCAACCATGGCATAGTGTGTATGGGCTGTTAAAGTAAGCAAATCTATTCTCTAACTAAAGACCCTGCCTTTTTTGCTAAATATAGCACATGATTAAAGCTCTTTTCTTGTGATAAGCGCCAAGCAAATATGAACACATGGATATAATTGATGTTGATCTTTGTATTATATTAGATGACCACATTGGTTTGGATAGCTTACCAGTTTGTCCAAAGAACCTATTGTAAAAGAGCTTCTCTGTTTCACTTGGCAAACAGTGATAGCTATTGTGGACTTCACTTTTTCCATGATGAAGATAAAAAAAAAGAAAAACGTTATTGTTACAACTGCATTCTTCATGTATATAAACATCAGAATATGATTATTTCTGTCACTTGCATTTACATCTCACTTAACTCACAAATAACTTTTCTTCCAAACTTAAGGCTAGGAAATTTAACTACTGTGACTCTGAATGCAATTTCTAGAAGGTCTGCTGTTAATAGTGGAAAAACTGTGCCATTATAAGTGTAGAAATGTCAGTACAGATATGCTATTACTCAAAATGAAATACTGGAATTAAAGTTATGGGATGAGCATTTAGAGCTTTTATTGCTGCTATAACATTCTCCCAAGCCACTATTTTTTTTCTACTGAAGAAATATGGAGGATCTTACCCAAAGAGCTATGGAAAAGACATGTAGATGACTCGATATATACAGAAGGAAAAATGTGTTCATTACAGGAAAGAAGGGGTTTGCAATATTGAAGTCCTGTGCTAAATATAATTTGCTTCTTTAATGCTTAAGTGACAAATATTTTACTGTAAGGCTGTGTTATTCAGTAGGGCATTTTATCTGTCACACCCTGGTTATTACCAGAGTAACACGTCTAGGATACTTCTCTATTTCCTGATTTGTGGAAGGATAAGGTTTCATGTTTCACTGAAATATTTTGTATTCTTCTCGGGAAATAAAACCCAATATATCCCACCATTCAGTTTGACAACTGCAATAAAACACAGATCAGTTCTGCTAATAGCAAAGTTGAGAACTGTAGTTGTCATTTTTGTTAATAGCAAAGTTTAAAACTGTAGTTGCCATTTTTTTCTCAACACTAAGTGGAGGAATATGTACTGGCTTTCTTTTTGGCCAATTACTGCAGATGTAAAGTTCTCAGAATTGTTACTTCTGTTTACATCCACAACCATAAGCCATAAGGCAACAACAGTTATACACTGAATTATTTAGATAACAAACAAGTAATTTACAGAGTCATTTTAGGCAACTGCATGTAGAGAAACAGTACACGCATTTACATATTGAACCACATAAAATATGTTTTTTAATAAATTCAGAAATGCGTTCATATATAAAGACAATTTGTAACTGTTATTGGTAGGATAGTACTATATGCAGACATACAGCAAAGAAAGACTTCTAGATATACATGGAGCAGTATGTGTATATGTAGCTCATATAAATAAAATATATGATAGATATCTTGTTTTTGACCAGATGAACATCCTGGAAGGCATACAGCATGGTCATCACTAATTATATAAGCAAGGAACATTAAGTAGAAGTGTGATGCCAGCATTTGTTGTTGATGCTACATAGATTACAGCAAGTGATGGGTAGGATTTTATTGTTAATGCCAAGGCTTGTAGGACCTGAGTTTAGATGTCTATCATCAGAAAGGATAACTTAGAACAACATACAGTGGAGATTTTAATGAGGCATCCCATAATGCTGTTCCTTTACTGGTTAGCTGTGTTCTTCCTTATAAGACAGACATCTTTGTCACTACAGTTCCATATCCCCTAAAACCAAGGACAGGATTTAGAACACTGCAGCCATCACATTGCCAAAATTTGGGTGTTTCCATATGCCTCACCTCTCTCTGATGTGCTGGGCTTGACATCAAAGGACATGTAAAATAGCATGGCAACCCATCCCCCAATTATGTGATGAAGTGTCCGTAATGCTGCCTGTTGCTGATACATATCAAGGCTAAGACTTGCACAATTCCTGGATCACCATCAGCACTCCACTGCCTTTGTCATCTTGCCCAAGCATGTCCAAAAATCCTCCCACTGACAAGAGATAAGCAGGCTAAGTCTCCCTTTGACAATCCCAATAACAAGCCAGAGCTTCTAGTTGAACTTGAGTCACCTTGCTGCATTCAGGGATTTATCATTTTATAGTAATGGCAATGACTTTTTATTATGTTACTCTTATTTCAAGTATTCACATTTATTGAGTTTTATCACCTTTGCCTAGTCCAAAATTGTAAAAGCATGTCAATCCGGGACATAAGAACGATTTTGCTGCATCTTTGTAATGTCAAGTTTACAGGCCCAGATCTTGCAGGAGAAGTGTGTACTGCAGATACATTCTGAGGAACATTGGCATGCGCATACAAAGGACATAATGATGCCACATCCACTAATTCATATCAGTAAAGAAAGACACAATGGGAAAGAACTCTATATTATAAAATTCTATTATTTAAAAAAAAAGTAAGGCATAATAGCAGTACACCATCACAGAGAAGTGGATACTTAATATATTTATCTGCATATGGTCAACTCTAGTTAGGCTAGTGTTCAGGTGGCAAACTGTTCCACTTAATAAATTCATCCACATATACAGAAAGAGGCAAGATGATGGCTAACCTGTAGATTCAGTGCTAGCTAAGCTCTGATACAACCGTGTCATTTTTAATCCAAAAACTATACAATTGCAGTCTTTTAAAAGCAAGTATCCAATATATAACATTGTTCTTTTGTGAGTCATGCACAAAATTATAAAATCTACTGTGAATTGACCTAGGAAAACAGCTTGACTCAGTGGTTGCAGACATCAGCATGCTCCACTATTCTTTGAACTGAGTGGGAGAAAAGGAGAAAAGAATTATATAAGCCAAGAAGAGTTCTTGTAAAAATGTTTAAAGGAAAATCTTGATTTGAGAAAACTGCAGAGATAAAAGGAGTCTACTTTTCTTTCCCTTGTTTTGCCTTGGGATTATCATCATTAACTGGCCTGAAGGGAGAGCTTCATTGTGATCATAACCCCCACATGAACTGTAACTCTGAACTATACAAAGAAAAATAAAAGGGGAAGAAAAACTTAAGAACTGACAAAACAAGTTAAAGTTAAGTAAGTCTTTATTTGACGGAGCTGAAGTGGTATTAAAAAGTTTGACTTGGTGATTGCAGACATTTGTGGTTTCCACTATTCTCCAAACTGAGTGGGAGAAAAGGAGACAGGAAATATATAAGCCAAGAAGAGTCATTCCAAAAATGTTTAAATGATAATCTTGATTTTGAGAAAGCTACAATGACAATAGGTATCTTTTTTCCATTCCTTTATTTTCACCATTAACTGGCCTGAAGGAAGTGCTTTGTTTCAATCATAAGTCCCCACGTGAAATATGACTCTCAAACTGTGTAGAGAAAAACAGAAGTGAAGGAAAACTTTAAGAAATGTCAAAATAAACAAGCAAGTTGGTCACAAGTACCCGAAACTGCACTGATAATCCAAAAAAGGTACAAGCCAGATAGCCAGTCCCAGATGATTGTTTATTCCGCAAATCCACGAACCAACACTGAACATATGTTCTTTGGTTTTCAGTGTGATTTTTCAGTGTTGTTTCGTGGATTTGTGGAATAAACAATCATCTGGGACTGGCTATCTGGCTTGTACCTTTTTTGGATTATAAATGTCAAAACAAGTCAAAGTTAAGTAAAATCTTTTATCTGATAGATTTGAAGTGGTAGTAATCATTATCTATTATATATTTTCTTTTATAAAGAAAAAAATAAAATAAAAGTGCTGGACCTTGTTTGAAAAGAGGGATCTAACTCGGGGGCTGAGATATACAAGCTTTGTATACTCTGCACTGTAAGAGGAAGGAAATAGCAATAAGAAGTACATAAAGCAAAATAAGGGCACTTTGAAATAAGCCAGTGCTGAATTTGGTCTAAGCAAAACTGCATTAGAGGAAAATACATCAACGTTAAGGCAAAAGACATATGTGTGATCCATTGTTCTTCCAAATGGGTGGGAGACAAGGAGAAAATAAATAAATAAATATGGCAAGAAGAGACTTTGGAATAAGGTTGTAAGGATAATTTTGACTCCAAGAAATGGCAATGACAACAGGAATCATCTATTCTTTTTTCTTTCTTTCTTCTTTCTTTTTTTTTTTTTTGCTTTACCTTGGTGCTGTCACTATTAAATGGCTTGATGGGAGAACTTCAGTTCAGATGTAAGTGGCTACATGAACTGTGAATCTCGATCTACATATAGAAAAATAAAAGAGGAAGAAAATAAGAATTGTAGAAATTGTAGAAAGAAGTAAAACTAAAATTTAGACTTTCATTTGCTGGATCTGAAGTGATAATAAGCACTGCTAAATAAATGTTCTTTAGGAGAGTGCTGAGAGTTTGTAAATAAGTTTGTAAAATGTAAATACTAAAAACTAAATATGAATGACTGAATTTAACATTAAACATTAAGGTTTACTTTTTTATTACATTTATCTAGTCATTTATTTCAGTCATTCATATTTAGTTTTTAGTATTTACATTCACGCTCTCATAGTGGTAGATATTTTTTGCTTTTTGGGGGGGGGGTGATAGGATTTATATAGCCCATTTTTAGCTCTAGTTTGTCCCACTAGGGTGCCACGTAGTATAATATACTACCATCCCATATAGGGAAACACGTGCCAATCAGTTCAAATAGTTTATAAACTTTTAATAGCTACAGCTTAGTAGTTTTGCACTTGGCAATACATTATTTAAGCATACACACTATGGATTTAAATATTGGTGTGCATTAAAGTTATGTTATGTTGTAATTCATAATTGTATTTTAAAGTTTATAAAATGGTTAATAAGATTATGTATATTTTAACATATGTACATGGTTATAAAGTACCATATACATTTTTAGGATTTTATGATGGTTTAAAGTGAATGTGGGAATTTACAATGAAATGTTTGCATTTATGAGGTCACTAATTGATTAATTAAGTGCTTATTTAAATAACGTTGGTGTTCATACACTTGTTTGTCTGAGGAAGGAAGGCTACAAGGCTATCCGAAAGTTCTTTTATATTAATAAAGTGCTAACGTTACGGATTTTATTTTGTGGTCATCTGTCACTTATTGGATTCACCGTAATCATCTTCTGCTGAAGGCTTCCTGGGTTGTTTTCCTATAAATATATACAGCCTGAGTATTATAAGTCAATGTGTTTTCTTTTTCCCTTTTATTCAGTTTTATTATTAATGAGTAAAGCTAAAAATATATTTAATTTAAGAATGACTAAACTGATGCGAGCTTGGAATAACTGTTCACTCCATCTTATTTTTTATCAGTATAATTATTTATTATTCACTGTCTTCTCTTCATAGACAGCTAATAGGTGGGTACTCATGCTATAGGACAACTGTGATTTATTTGCCTTTTGCTATTAAAAGTACTTTGATTCTAAACTTCAGTTTAAACATGCTAAAATGTAAAGGTTATAAAATAAGCATATGTTACTGGAATTTCTACTTATTTAACCCTTTACATGTTGTTAATTTAATATCTTCCTGGTATTATGTGGTTGTGGCAAGGCTAGGGGTTCTTCCAGGAAGAATTAAATGCTGGCTGTCTTTTCCATTAAGTCCAATTTTAAACTTTTGGAGCTTGACTCTTGAAACTTATACAATCACCATCCCTATATTTTTTTTTTCTATTAGTGGATAATGATGCAGGGAATAGACTCTTGGAATCATAAAGGTATTCAAATGGATAAAAAAGGAAATCATTTCTTCATTTAACATTAAAGTTAAAAGCTGAAATTGTTTTGTCCAAAAAACTGATATGACATCTATGCAGTGGTCTCAAGTGAACTGGAAAAATGGATTAAAACAATTGCTGAAAAAACTATGGGTCTGCAGTATGTTGAGCTACTAATAAAAGAGCTTTAGCAGACTTAATTAATGTGGTTATGGCTGCATATAGGAGCCTAAAGGATGTTACTTCAGCAGAGAACTTTAATGTGAAATTAGAAATGATATCTAATAACACTGCAGCTGAAAACGATCTGCTAAAAAAGTAAGCTAAAAAAAGATTATTAGAGATAAAGAGGATTATGAAGCTGGGGCTAATTTGGTGTTTTGGGCTGCTGAGGCTGCCAAGGACTCCAGAAATGAGGTAATACATGATGTTAATGGAGTAACTGTAGACAGGGCAGCGCAACAACAATGACAATGAGGAAATGTGAATAAGGAAGAAGATCCAAGAATGGCGAAGAGGTTAAAGTCCATTTCTGGCAATACTGTAAAAACAATTAATGAACAGATTAATACTGGTCAGGAAAAGACAGGTTATACACATAGGCAAGTACAGCATTCTCTCCCACAGCAGGGTTTTGGAAATGTAGTAGTGTACCAAGACAGAGGTACAGGGATAAGAATGCGGGCACTGGTATTTGTGCAAGCTCCAAGACAGCATTTTCAGGGGCCAAAAAGAAAATGTTGTGGCAAACACAAATACCAGAATCAATATCAAAAGAAGTATTGGGAGAGAAAAAACAGCAAGAGCAGCTATCCAACAAAGTGAATCCTTGGACAGCACAAGGTATTGTTTCTGATGTGTTCAAAATGGTGACCTTATCTGGTGTGTGCTTAAGCACTGAGCAATTAAATGTTTTGAGCAAAGGCCTGACTTTTGTGCCTTAAGGAAGGGTGGACTTGATAAAGACTGTAACTATACTAGTAAGCTAAATTTAAATGTTTTTTTTCATGGATGTAATAGTGATAGAGTAGAACATTTTAAAAAGACTAGTCTTTTTAATCTCAGTTTATGGCCTGAATTAGATGCTTTTCTCTTAACATATGAAAACGATATTAGAGATTTATTAAATATGAATTCTAGAAACAAATATTATAATATGGCTGCAAAAGAAAGACAAGCCCTTTTTCAGTTGAAGCAAGATAAAAACATATATATTACTAAAGCAGACAAAGGGAATGCTGTGGTGGTATTAGATATGAGTTACTATGGTTGTGAATTAAAAAAGATGTTAAATAATTACAAATTTTGCAAGAAGGTAGCCTAGGAAGAGGTTATTAAATCATATAGGTTGATTGATGCATGTACTGAAGAATGTTTTTTAGAGGTCTTAGTTTCTGGAAAAGTGGTTGAATACTTTAGGGATTGGAGACCTAGGTTAGGGAGATTTTTTGGATTGCTGAAAATTCATATGTGTTTAGATGATCCCACTTTTAGACCTATAGTGGGCAGTCAGGGTAGTAAGGTGGAGTCTTTATCAATATATGTGGATGCTAGTTTGCAAAAATTGGTATGTCACAGTGAATCCTATATTAAAGATTCTTTATAGTTTAAAAATGTTGTTACAGATGTGGAAGTTGATGAATCTACAATATTAGTAAATGGAAGATGTTATTTCTTTATATATCACCAATGCCAATGAAGAACGGCTTGAAATAGTAAACAGAGAGACAATGGCATCGGGAGTTTTCATATGCAGAGAGAGTAGATTGCTAACTGAAATGTTAGATGTTATTCTAAGTTACAGTTTTTTATGTTTAATGGTGAAATATATAGACAAATACATGGTGTAGCTATGGGGGCAGCTATGGCCCCCAGCTATCCAATTTATTTATGACTGGCTGGGAAAAATAATTTATTTTTGCTTCTCAATTTTTTGAAGATGTCATATTTTATAAACATTTTCTTGATGACCTGTTCTTTTTATGGACAGGTACTATGGAAAGATTGCTTGAATTTTTAACTTACTTGAATAAAGTTTCTGGTTATCTTAAATTTAAATATGCTAGTAGTATGGATGAGATTAATTTCTTAGATTTATTAGTATATAAGTCTGTCAACAGTTTAAAAGTTAGGATTTTAAAAAAAAAAGAGTTGCAAAGTAATAGTTACCTTCTTTATAGTAGTATGCATAATAAGAATTTAAAAAAGAATATAGTAAAAGGGCAATTTTTTAAGAATAAGTGATTTAACAGAAGATATTGATTTTTTTTAAATTATGAATGTAAACAATCAAGAAAAAGATTTTGTAGTAGGGAATACCTGTATAGTATTATAAAAGAAGTAAGGAATGAAGTGGTAAGTATTAGACAAGTGGGTGCCCAAAGAATTGGATTAATTCATGATAAAAAGGATACTAAAAATTATAAGTTGGCATGTGTATTACAAAATTCAGTAGATGAAGCTTGTATAAAACAGATAGAAAAATTGGAAATTTCTTACTAATTTTACTGAGTTAAAAGACATTATTGGGGAAAGCCTGATATTTGTTTTGGAAAGGGGGGAAATTTTAAAGTAGCATTTTTATAGGAATTTTTTTTGAGTTTACCATCTGGGGACAAAGTAGGAATTTTTAATTGTGGTAGTTGTAGGTTCTGTCAATTTGTTGTTGAAGGCAAAGAGGTTAACATACTTGCTACAAATTATAATATTAAATTGTTACAAGAATATAATTGTAGATCTAGGTTTATAGTATATGTTGCCTATGCTCTATATTACAAGATCAAAGCTTTGCTTAATCGAATAGGTAAATCTTGAACTTGTAATATCAAATCTGTAAATTGTCAAAATGGCTGATTTAACCCAGGGAAACACTTCCCTTGGCCGTTCTGTGGAGTATGCCCATTTCTCTAATTTGGAGTGCTCTTGGAGTTGGCATGTTTAGTTAGGGGGGCTGGGGGGGTGAGGGGGCAAAGGCCCCCACTTGATTTCAGATGTAAAGTTGTTTTTTTTATTTGGCCCAAGGGAAGTATTTCCCTTGGTTGAATCGTCCGTTTGACAATTTTAGCTGTCGATATTATAAGCTCGAGCTTTAGTTATTCGATTAACTAAAGCTTTGATGTTGTAATATAGATGTTGTTGCCTTATATGGGTTATGTCCTGCATTTTATATAGGCAGAACCTTTAGCGTATTTAATAAAAGAATGTATGAGCATTTAAGGGCTGTAGAAAATAAAGATCTTAGCAACAGTTTAGCAAAGCATGTTATAAGCAAACACAGTTTAGAAATTAATGCTGTTTATTTTAGTTTGATTTTTAAGTACCTTATCTTTTCCAAAACTTAACTAAGATCAACAGAACTGCCTTACTTGATGATTACACAACAAGAAATTCTACAAAACAATAAATTCTACAAACAACCAGCAGCCTTAAAGAAGGTAAATCACCTGGCCCGGATGGCCTTATTGATGAGCTGTATAAAACTTTCACTCCAGTAATTTCAAAAGTACTTTTGCACTTATTCAACTACATTAAGGAAAATGGTATTAAAGATTTATACTTAAATAACTCTAAAACAATATTCATTCCTAAGTGCAACTCATATACTAAAAATCCTTTAAACTATGGGCTGATCTCTTTTGTAAATATCAATATTAAAATGTATGCATCTTTATTAGCAAATCGACTGAAAAGTATGCTTCCAAATGCAATCTATTCTTACCAGTCTGGTTTTATTCAAAATACACAAACCTATGACCATACACTTACAGTGGACACTTTAGTCACATTATCCAAACATCATAATGATTCACATTTTGTATTAGATTTAGATGCCACTAAGCCCTTTGATCAGTTTAATTTGGACTTTCTCTTCCCTGTTATGCTAGAATTCAATATTCCGAAATCTTTTATTGAATGGATCATAAGTCTTTATGCTAATGCATATACAACATTGTACATAAATAAAGCTTCTTCCTTACCAATAAAAATTATTAATGGGACAAGACAAGGGTGTCTATTATCTCATTATCTATTCAATAGTCATATTGAACCCTTATTTCTTTTAATAATACAAAAAGCTTTTCACTGCATCCCTGAATATTGCAACACTCAGATACCACTAAAGGCTTTTGCCAATTACCTAAATCCCTATTTTTCTTTGCCTAATACGATTTACCTAAAATCTTACAGTCTATTGATACTTTGTCTAAATTCTCCAACTATAAAGTAAATATGATTAAATCTTCTATTTTTTCATGAAACCCAAAATATAATCTAATTAGTTGCTTTCCTGATAAAAAAAATGATTCATTTAAATAGTTGGGCATAAACCTTTATCACAATCATATTCAATTTAACCAAGACAATTTAAGAAAAGTTTGGAAGATTATACAACATGATGTCCTTAGATGGAACAAACTTAATCTTTCTAATTTATCCTAAACTGCGATTACTAAAATGAATATACTCTCCAGATTATTATTATAATTTAATGCATCGAATATTGAAATCTAAAATAAAATTTTCAAGAATATTTCTACTAGTATATCAAGGTTTCCTTTATTTCCAAAATGTACTAGGATACTCAAATATCCTAAATATATTGGTGTATTAGCCTTATCAGATTTTAAGACTTATTATGATATAACTAACTCAAACAAACTGACAGTAATAGCAGAATTTAACCAACCTCAAGACAAATGGATTCCAGTATGGGTGAAAATGTGGCATAACTCTGTGCATAAATGTCAGTTCAATCACACAGCTTTAACTTTTCTAAATAATGATAATCTTACAACTTTTAAAATCTATACATTTTTAGAGTATTTAATTAGAATTTTTCAAAATGTGTTAACTACTCTTGATTTAAAAGAATCAGTGATGTTACTCCAGCCATTATCTCAATCCTAATATAAAGTTAAATAACTGGATATTAAATTTAACAAACTACCCCTACTTAAGGATAAAATTATCCTTGACTTCCTCAGTTATGAAAAAATCTTTGATTGATGAATGAGAATTGCTTTTAACCTCCTTAAAATTATTTTGTCATATTAAGATAAATTAAAGAACTTGTTTACAAACTTTTAGACAATACAAAAATTAATGGACATAATACTAACTTATGCAAATTATTATGGTCAGCATTTACTCCCAGAAAAAAATATCAAAAGTATATACATTAAATATTCTATTAAATATCAAAATTCTACCATTTAGTCTAAATAATGGGATGAATTAAGCCATTCACTTTCATATAATCAAATATCCCACTCTATTCAATTATCAATAAAATTATTACCTTCTAAAAAATGCTTATACTCAACTAATGATATTAAGTAATGCCTATACAACTCCTGAGAGAATTAACAAATTCTTTCCTATATCATCCCCTAGCTGTTCAATTTGTAAACATCAAAAAGCAGACATACTTTGTATTTTTTGGAGTTGCAAATATTTGTATAAACGTTGGTGTTCCCTTAAAGGCAGGCTGGAAAAAATGAGATATGAGAAATCTGATCTATCCTGGAAATTTGCATTATTACATATATCCCCTCCTGGTCTAACCCAATTTGATTTACATGTACTAATCACCCTTTTCTCATTGGTTAAACTTTATATCACTCAAAACTGGTTTTACAAAATAAACATAATATGGGATGGATTTAAACAAATGGCAGTAAAATATTTATCAGCACAGAAACTATAAGTATTTAAGTCTAATAGACAAATTTACTACAAGCAGCATTGGGATACATTTTGCAACTGTATTCTATGTTGATTTCAGACTGGAAAAAGTAATAGACACTCAGCATTTTGTGCATAGTATATGTTATTGTTATTCTGTTGTTTACAAATGTTTTTTCTTTCTCTAGTTGTCTTATCAATTGCTATTGTGTACATGTTTATCTGTTGAATATAAAAAGTAATGAAAAATTAAGATATTTGGAAAAAAAATAATCTATACATACATGTGCATGCACATATTTATACACAGTCAGACAGACACACACAGGGGGGGTCTATGAGCACATTTGCAGACACATACAATCTACTTCTCAGTGTATTTAGTCAAAAGGAGTAATTTTTCAAAATGTAAATGGTTGAATCACTTGGTCATTTTGTGTCTTGTCATTGGACTATTTTTTTTTTTTTTTTTTTTTTTGCAAGATTGGTTAATGGTTGGGTGATCTTGCATGAGGTATGGAGGCATTTGGTAGGTGTAGGGAGTCTTGACCCCTCCAAAAACATTTGTTCTTTTTGCTTTTAGCTATGCAGTCCATTGATGCAACTGAATTGAAAGAAATTTAATCAATTATTTAAGACTTTTTCTTGTATACTTATATATTAGACATAAATAAATATAACTACGTAGGCTTGCGCACACACAGACATATGCCCAGAAATCTTAGGACCCACATTATAGAATTCCAAAATGTGGTCACTGATTGTTCAGAAATCCAGGCATACATATATTAAGTCCTAGACTGACATTACTCAAAATATTCTGTTTTCTCTGTGGTATCTCTAACTTGGTATACACACACACAAATGTGTATACATATATATATATATATATATATATATATATATATATATATATATATATATATATAGGTTCACTACAAAATACTAAAATTACACAGTCCCAAGACGCTGAAAACAGAGGACCAGAATGTTGAGATTGAGGAATCTCAGAAAAAAAAGTAAAGCACAAAACAAACTATTTTAATGTTTATGCAGGGAAGCAAGCCCCCCCTGCACCCCCACACCCCCTGCAACTTAAGTGTACCAACTCTGAGATTGCACTACAATGGAGTGAGCAGCAAAGTTCCCGTTCCACAATGTATGGCAATCCCCATTCACTACTTTTGACATTCCGCAATCTCGAGATTCTGGTCATCGGTATTCAGAGTCTCAGGATTGTGGAATTTTGGTATTATGTAGTGAACCTATATATATATATATATATATATATATATATATATATATATATATATATATATATATATATGGTTCCCATTCAGAAGCCTGAAACATCATAAGCCTGAAAATCAAAATCCTGAAACCAAAAGCCTGAAAATTCAGAATCCTGAAAACTCAAAATCCTGAAAGCCCAAAATCCTGAAAACACAAATAATGCTAATATGTCACTATAAAGACACTAATATCTACCAACTGACCCTGACCCTAACCCTAACCCTAAGGTCCGTCACTATTGCACACTCACCTGAGCCGCGCCCTATCCCTAACTCACTTAAACTGCCTCTAACCCCAATATTTATCACTATTGCATACATGCCTAACCTGCGCCGTAACCCTAACTCACTTAAACCGCCCCTAATCCTAACATAAAACCAACCGCACACTTACCTGACCCCAACGCATGACCTAACACCACAGGGCTAACAATAGCAAAGCCACAATGACATCAGTATGTCTATTTTGTGTTTTCAGGATTTTGAGTTTCAGGATTTTGGGCTTTCAGGATTTTGAGTTTTCAGGATTCTGAATTTTCAGGCTTTTGGTTTCAGGATTTTGATTTTCAGGCTTATGATGTTTCAGGCTTCTGAATGGGAACCATATATATATATATATATATATATATATATATATATATATATATATATATATATATGTGTGTGTGTGTGTGTGTGTGTGTTTGTGTATGTGTATGTATGTATGTCCCATTCAGAAACTTCATATGGTTGAGACCAGTATAACTTAAAAACTGTACTCACTGCAGGCACTCCTCACCCTGGAACAACACAGACATATGCGTAGTCATGGAAAGCACCCCAGCTATCAAAGGCTACAAGTACCTTTCATACATTTTAATCCACCTCAGCTCAGTATAAAACAAAGGGAGGAAGTGTATTAGTGTTCATAAAGAGCAAGCACACTGCTAGACTGGTCCAACAAAATGGCTCGCTTGAGCTGCTCCATGTCCAACTAGCCATAGGTGCGACACCCTATCATATCCTTGCTAGCAATAAATCCCCTAAGATTAGTCTGGAAAAACTACATCTCCTACCTAAACTTACAGGAATCCCTTTATATTCAGCCTAGCACCATACATATGACAGACCTCAACTACCCCTCCATAAATTGGGAGACTTATACGACCATTAATTCACTTGCTCAGAGGTTTTTGGACTTTGTCAATGCAAACACTCTGGAGAAACTAGTTAGCTCCTCAAGTAAAGGTACAAATATCCTAGACCTAGCACTCATGAACATAGGGGGATGCTGCTACCTCCCATGTTTTAACTCCCCCCTGGTAAGATCCGATCGCAAAATGATCTCCTTTAGTATTAAAACTAAGCTAGAACTCCCATCAAATTCCAAACTGCTAAGAACTTTGCTGAGACCAATTACCTAAAACTAAGTGACAGCGTATTAAACTTCCAAGCCTCTTCGAACCTGTGTGACACTGAGGCGTACTTTGAGTTGTACACAAAAGCACTGCACAATCAAATTCATTGGTGCATATCTTAGGATATTCAACAAAATAAAAAAAAAATCCTCTTCAAAGCCAGGAAGGAACAGACAAAACAGTAAAAAAGACACTCACCTGTCTAAACAAACAAACTAGACAGCTGGTCAAATCTACCAAAGCAAACTATGAGGCAAAGATAGCCTCCAAAGTAAAATGATCATAAGGCTTTTTTAATATATATTCATAACTTTAGGGGAAATGTTCCCCTGAATGATATCCTCCAAGGTGAAAGATAACCATAAAGTTTTTTTAAGCATTAATCCATATGTTATTAAATGGGTAGCAAACTGGCTCACTCATAGAACCCACCTAATAGGTGAAGCCACCTCAAGCAGTAGACCTGTAACGAGTGGCATACCCCAGGGATCAGTCTTGGGGACTCTGTTATTCAGAATGTACTTCTCTGAGGTGCAGGCCAAAACCAGAGGGTTATGGCTGACCAAGTTTGCAGATGACTTCGAGCTGGATGTGGTCATCAGTTCCCCAAGTGATGTGGATGTCCTCCAAGTGGGTCTAACCCAAACAAATGACTGGTGCCAGAAACATGGCCTCAAGCTGAATGCAAAAAAATGCATCATCATCCCCTTTGGGGAAAGTGATGTCCCCACATATTATCACATTAATAACAATGTCCTAAGCATGCAGTCAGTCATGAGGGATTTGGGGACCCAGGTTGATAGCAACCTGACTTTTACGGAAAGCTTTCCACATGGCCCATCTCATAAGCAAGGGTATCTCGTCCAGGGACAAGGAGGTCATAACATCCCTGTATTCTTCCCTTATAAGGCCAATTATCGAGTACAATGTTCCCTTCAGCATGTACCTGGCAAAACACATGCAGCAGCTGTAGAGACCACAGAGGTTCCTCACCAGAAGAATCTGTCTGGCATACAAAGTAATCTCAGACCCCACCTTGATGGGACTGCTGCATATCCACAAGTCAATCTCCACTCAAGTTACCCACATGCATGACCTCAACCTGGTCTGTGACATCAATAGGACTTGCTGACAAGACAGATTTGTGTCCCAGAGACTCCACCATCTGTGGAATCGAGTCTATCTCCAAGTCAAGCAGAGTACCTCATTATCCCTTTTCAAGCACAACCTGGATAACTGGATGGGAAACAGAAAATACACCCCTAGGATTCCACCTATGTTCCTGGTGGATAGGAGCTTTGGGTGCTGACTTGTCTAAATATGGGCTAAACTCTTGACTAGGCTTATAAGGGCCTCAGGGCCAATAGCCTAGTAACTTCCTATGATCCTATGCTCCTATGATTATGTTCATAATTCCAGGGGAAATGCTCAGCAATGTGTCGAGTTAATCATGAGTGGCAACACTTAACACTCAGCCTAAAACTATAGCAACCCCCTGGTTGGCACATTCAGCTCAAACTTCTCCCCCCATCCCCTTCTACCACACTCAAAGAAATACCCCGTAATCATCCCCTACCAGTCATTAAGAAGGAACAGATCCTTAATGTGCTCAGAAAAGCCAAAAGCACAGCCTTCATGGGTCCCAACAACATTCCAGGATGCTTCTTAAATAGCTTAAAACAGAATCTATCAGGGTCACTAGAAACCTTCTTTAACCACACCCTCTGGATGGGTGGGCTTTGTTCCAGAGGAATAGTGGACTGTAACAATCATCTCTCTATACAAGTGGGCCCCATCAGCTGACCTAGTGAACTACAGACTCATAAGCTTAACTAGTCTTGTCTGCAAGGCCATAAAAATAATTATCATGTATGTGATCAAGAACAACATAGGAACTCTCCAAACACTGGACCAGACCCAATTTGGCTTTGTCAAATGGAGGTCTTGCCTACTTAGTCTGATGGACTTCTTAGAGAAAGTCACCAGTGGTATGGATGAAGTTAAAATGGTATACACCACAAGACCTGGCCAAAGGTTTAGACACAATCCTCCACTCAGGAATCATAGATAAACTTACTGAGTTAGGCATAAACCCCTACATCATCAGATAGATAGCAAACTGGCTCACTGCCAGGACACATGTTGTATATATAGGTGAATCCAACTTCGATAAGAAACCTTTTACTAGCAGTGTCCCACAGGGCTCAGTGTTGGGACCCCTTCCTGTTTGGTATATACTTCTCTGAAGTGAAGGCCAATGTTAGCGGCCTCTGGCACACCAAGTTTGCCAGTGACTGTAAGCTGTGAGAAATCATTGAATCCTCAAATTTTGATGATGACAATATCATACAAACAGTTCTAAAAATGAAAAATGACTGGTGCCAAAACCATGGTATGAGACTAAATGCTAAAAAATGTACAATAATACCTTTCAGTAAATCAGAAATCCCTACAAATTAATAGACCCAGTGGTGAGGGACCTAGTAACACAGATAGAAAACCTAAATTTTGACCATCAGTTTGCTACAGTAGTGAAGAAATCTTTCTGTGTGGCTCAACCTATAAGTAAAGGCATGGCATCAAGATCTAAAGAAGTCATAGTACCTTTGTAGTTGGCCCTCATCAGGCCCATAATTGAGTACATCGCTCCCTTCTACATGTACCTAACCAGGCACTTACATCAATTTGAGTGGCCCCAGACATTTCTCACTAAAGAAATACAAAGCATAAGACACTTGTCTTATGCACCCTGACTAAAGATCCTATCCATTTATTCCATCTCATATTGTTTATTGACAGGTGACTTATGCCTGACCTACAAGAAATGTTCTGATCCAGACCTGATGAAAATGTTACATATTCACAAGAAAAAATATACAAGGGTTACATGTTCCATGAACCTGAGCCTTATTTGTGAGTCTAACAAAACTTGCTGGAGAGACAGATTCATATCCCAAAGGCTACCTAGTCTATGAAATAAACTTCTCATCTTCATAAAACAAAGTCTGTCTCTCATTCTCTTCAAAAGGAATTTGGATGAATGGATGGTGAACTATAAATTCACTTCCAGTGTACTGCCCATGTCCCTTATGGACAGAGACAGTCTGTAAAATGACTCATGGCTCCAAGACCAAAAAATACCCACAACCCTGATACTACCCCATCCCATAGCTGGATAATTAATATATAATACTGCCATATCCTGGGTGTTATTGGCTAGGACTGTAAAGGCTCTTGTGCTATTAGCCTAGTGATCACCTATGAACCTATGAACAACTTTACAAAATGTTGAAACTTTTGAATGGAGATTGCAGTACATTGAAGACTGGGGAAATTACCCTTTTTCTCACAGTAGTATGATCACAGAGTTGTCATATATCATAAGCAGGGGTTGGGGAGTGCAGAACCCATATGGGGGTGCAGGGTGGCTTACCCACACTGTAAAAATGTAGAGTTTTGTTTTTCTGTCATTCAGCTTTTTGGAAAATCTATCATATGGTGTCAACCATATGAAGTTCAACTTTCTGTTGAGTCAAACTTCTGAAGTAGATCCAAATATTATATATATATATATATATATATATATACATATATATATGTATATATATATATATATATATATATATATATACACACATATATATATATATATATATATATATATATGTATACATATATATATATATATATATCTATATGTGTGTGTGTGTGTGTGTGTGTGTGTGTGTATATACATATATATATATATATATATATATATATATATATATATATATATATATATATATATATATATATATATATATATATATATAACACACACACACACAAAACGTGGAGCTTTCCACCCATATCAGGGAGTGCAGGGTAGCCTGAATTTCTTCCAAATATAAGTTTGAAGGAGAAGAGCAAAGTTTATTATTTACTCATCTCTTTTATTTTTGGTCTTTTTGTTGTCTTACGTGACTTGTCAATGCATGTCCTTACATTTCAACAAGGAGCCAGTGCATTCACTTTATCAGAATTTGGTTTAAAACTTCTGAAGATAAAATATGTCTCATGTATTTGAGTGAAGATACATAGATTTGACATTTACTTCAATTCAATTTTAAGATTTCCTGTTGTAATATATCCAGTACAGTTAGTAGACACTGACCATATCCCATGATCTGGCACCTCAGACTATGACGTCATCAATGATATTTAGTGCACTACCATCCAACTCTTACACTATATTAGAAACAGCTCTCTGGGAGACTTATGAAGCAGATTAGACACCAAATGATAATGTCAGAAAGATATATATATATATATATATATATATATATATATATATATGTATATATTTTTTCTAGATGTGTATTGAATGTGCACAGCGAGAAACAATATTCATCTTGTTTAACTTACCAGAATCATTGGTTAGTATCAATTACAGACAAATACTCTTTGTTGCTGTTGCTTATTCTGCTGTCTGATTTGGATAGTATTCTCTTTAGATTTATTTATTTAGGTACTATCTTTATATACTCATAACTTGTTCTGTCTGACTACTGTCACCATAATATTTATTCATTTATAAGGTTCATTTTGTTTCACTATGATTCCTATAGGTGCCATATGTTTTAATTTTTAATCAGTTCTAGCTCAGAGTGCATGAATTGCACATATTGCCTCAGAAATTCCAAGTCTGCAAACAAATCAGACTTTTTACAAAATGTCAACAGCATTTTGTGATCCACTCACAGTATATTGACTCTTTTGTTTTTGTAGCTGCACTGTAGTAATAAGCATGCAGATCATTATGTTACTTCTGAGTGAGTCATCAGCACTATTATAAAAACGGATTCATTTCTGTACTAAACTATATATATATACATATGACTATCTGAAACATCAGTTCATCTACTTCTGTTATGCACAAGCTGAACCACTACTCAAACATTCATACTGAATTTTTCTGAATATATCCTGCTCAAGTGTTTTTAGCATTATCAGAGTCATTGTTCCAGTTTGCTTGGATGTGTTTTTATTTCCTTTTTTCATTAAGCTGTTATTTTATCTGTACAGAGTGAATATTTTTATTCCTACCAAGCTCATTACAAGTGTTACTCACGCAAATATCTGATTGCTTTAAGCTAGCATAATGTGGATTAGAATGAATCAATGGCTTGTAATTCTTAGGTTTACATACACAATCTATCCAGATTTGAGACAGGTGTTTTAATACATGCCCAGAGTGACACAAAACGAAATATCCAGGCTTGAACACATTTGCAGTTATCATTCAGTGATAGGAGTGTAGTCTCAGACAGGATATTGGATTCAGCCCCTGCATTTACCTTAAACACCAAAGGCATGTCTTTACTTAAGTTTTCTGTCCATTATTTATCTTTTTCTCAGTACTAACTTAAACTGCATTTATAGGATCTAAAACTTTAATTAACATTATCACTTTCTAAAGCATTCACTATATCCATTATATATATTTCTATCATGGCAGTAATCCTTTATTTATACTGCTCTAAAGTATTTGCATCTTGATATAGCAGTTTCCTTGGTATTCAGAAATGTTTACTGTAATGTGAAAACCTTAACTCTTAATGCTTCTGCATCATAGTAAGCATACCAGATAGATTCAGAAACTGTTCTCCATGACTGTTTTCCATTGGTGGTGGCCATATCACAAACAGCAGTTTAACTGGAAAGTGAAATTAAATATCTGTGAGAGTAGTTAATAGATATGTGGCCTCTCCCAGCAATGATAGCAGCAAATAATTAGTGTGGTAGAGCATTTCAGGGAATCATTTCAACCAGTTAATTTCTTCACAAGTGAAAAAAATGTGAATAATGTCAAAATGATGGCCTTCACCCATTCACCCCTTGGAATAGTCAGAGTTCATGCCATAACTACAGGTAGGTAGCATAGACAGTGGATGTATGGGGCCATGCCTGTGAAAACTGTCTAATGTCAAATCTACAGATCTGCACAGGCAAAATGGAGCAGTTGGAGAGAATTTCTCTGAATCCTAGTCTACCAACAACTCTTGTAAAATGATCATAAATTCCACAATGTCTAGTTTCTTATGGTTTAAGCCACAGTGGTTTACATTGGATGTGGTTTCTGTTGACTCATTTGTTGCAGGATACCATCTTACATGTCATGCAGTTGCTAGCATTTATAGATATACTTGTATTACATCTGACAAGTTTTGAATGTCATCTTACTCATTGTCTTACTCACAGTATTATTTTACATATGTTTAACTTTGGGATCATGTATATAAGTTGATTATTAAATAGTTTGCTCAGTCTATACTCATCAGTGTTTTTTTTTCAGTGTTCAGTCATCTTCCCTTAGCAGTCAACCTCTGAATTAACCATTTCTAATTTTACGCATACTCTTTCTCAAAGTAAAAAATAACTTAAAGTTATAAATGCACAGTCCTGTAGACTACATATAGGATCATAGGTTCATAGATGTGTACTAGGTCAATGGCCCTGGAGCCTTTACAAGCCTAGCCCATAGAAGTTCCCTGACATCATGCTGCCATTAGTTCATGGTACCTCTATCAAGTAGAGCCCCTGGAGTGAACTCCAGGTTGAACTTTCTATTTCCCATCCACTCATCAAGATTTCTCTTGAAAGGGCCAGTGAGGTGCTCTGCTTGACATGTATGGAAAGTCTATTCCAGATCATGGGCAGTCTCTGGGTTATGAACCTACCCCTCCAGCATGTTCTGTTGATTGTGGTAATGAGGTTAAGGTCTCTGGAGTATGTGGTGTGGAGGGATTGGGATTTCTTTAGGTGTAAGATTTCTAACAACGCTGGGTCAGACATTGCTTTGTAAATCAAGCAGAGATTGTCTCTTAATAGGTGATATGAGACAGAGAAAAGCTGGAGTTGTTTGAGTCTGTCCATGTAGGATGTGTTTAAGGCCTAGGATCCTCTTTGTGAGGTACTTTTGTGGCCTTTCCAGCTGTTGCAGGTGTTGTGAGGTACATGCCAAATGGGGCATTATACTCAATGATTGGTCTAATGAGAGAAGAGTAGAGAGGGATGATGACCTCTTTCTTCCTGGATGCAAAACCCTTGGTAATGAGATGTGCCACAAAGAAGGACTTTCTGACCACAGTGGCAATGTGGTGGTCGAAGGAGAGGTTGCTGTCGACCTGCATCCCCAGATCTCTTACAATGCCTTCAGTGTTTAGTGGGCTACCATCAATGTGGTAATTAGTGTGGGAAATGAGTTTTTCCCAAAGCAAATGATGATGTATTTTTTGGCATTAAGCTTAGGGCCATGGTTTCAGCAACAATCATTGGACTCACTGAGGCCTTTCTGTAGGATGTCAATATCATTTGGGGAGTCAATAATGGCTCCCAGCTTGCAATTACTGGTGAACTTGGTCAACCAGAGTCCCTCTATGTTGGCCTGGACTTCTGAAAAGTAGATCCCAAACAGGAGAGGACCCAGCACAGATTCTTGTGGGATGCCACTCATAACTGGTGGGCAGTCTGGCTTGGAGTCTGCTACTTTCACACTGTGGGTTCTATCTGTGAGCCAATTTGCAACCCACCTAGTGATATAGGGGTTGATGCCTAGTTTGGTGAGTCTATCAATACTTCCTGTGTTGGGAATGGTATTAAAGGCCTTGGCAAAATTGAGGTAGGCTGTATGAACTGTCCTGCCCTCATCCACAGCTCTGGTGACTGACTCAAAGAAGTCAACCAGGTAGAGCAGGCATGATCTACCCATCACAAAACCAAATTGTGTGGGATCCAGAGTTTGGAGATTCCCTATATCCTTCTTAATTAGGTCCATTATGATGGGCTCCATAGCCTTACATATCAGACTCATCAGGTTAATGAAGCGATAATTCCCAGGGTCTGTAGTTGCTCCCCCTTCATGGAGAGGGATGACTGTAGCAATGTGCCAGTCTGTAGGAACAAAGCTTGAGGTGAGGCTGTGATTGAACAGGGCACACAGGTGTGGTGCTAGTTCATTTTGTAGTTCATGTAGAACACAGCCAGGGATATTGTTGGGTCCCATGGAGGCTGTATTCTTGGCCTTGAACAATGCAGCTTTAACCTGTGCTGCAGTAATGCTGGGTGCCTGACATTCTTCCGGTATTGTGATTGCTCCTCTGGGGGGGAGAGAGGGGTAAAGTTGGCACTCAATCTGTCGGCCAGTATGTTGACAATGGAGGTACCATTCTGCAATAACTCAGAGCAAATTTGGGTATTGCTGTGCAGATTCCTGATATAAATGTAGAAGGCTTTGTGGTTGTTTTTAGTGTCTGCCACAATTCTGCCTTCATAGCTAGCTTTAGAGGTTTTGATGAGGGATCTTAACTTTTTGTTGAGGCTAATAAGGGAGTTTTTCCAGTCTTGGGACTTCACCTTTTTCCTCAACAGTTTCTTCCTTCTGCTGTAGAGTTTGTTAATGGCAGGGGACCACCAGATTTGCTTCCCTTTTTGGCTGAGAGTGTCTTGGTTTTGTTGGGAATGGCTAGTTCCATTCATTTATGTATGTGTTCGTATAGTGCATTGGTGTATGATTTTGCGGTCATGCACCTATTTTCCATTTGTATGGGTGCCGTGAAGTTAGCCACCTCTGTTTTAGGAGCCCAAAGTCAGCTTGGGAGAAGTTTTTCATGGTGGTTACCTTTGCTGGTGGTATGGATGAGATGTGGGTTTTCATGGTAATTAGTTTGTGGTTGGATCTAACCAGGGAGGAATTGACTACTGGTGTTAAGCAATGGTTGCCCATGTTAGTAATAACCAGATGTTCCTTCCTCTAGTGAGGGTAAGAATGAGCTGGTCCAGTGCATTGGAATTAATGAATTCCAAAAAGTGTTGAGCAAGTGTATTGGTGCATGAGTAGTTTTCCCAGTTGATGGAGGGGTAGTTGAAGTCACCCAGTATGACAGTGTTGGTTGGATCCTAATAGTTTCCAGGGTGCTTAGGAACATGGAGTGATAGTCTTGGGACATGGTTGGGGACCTATAGCAGGCTATGACATGAATCACTGTCTGACCCACTGTTAGTTGTACCTCAAGTATCTCTGATGTGTTATGCTGGGCTATTAGTCTGGAGGTTTGCATATCCTTTATGGATATGGAGATGCCACCATCTTTTGAGCATCAGTCCATGTTCTGGGGCTGAAAGGTGTGGAATGAGTTATAGCCTGGTAGCACAAGGGTGCTTTTTGCTGCTTTAAACCAGGTCTCCGTTACAGCACAACTGTCAATGTTCTCCATTTTGAGGATTGCTTCGAGCGAGTGCATCTTGAGATTTAGATTTCTAGTGTTGAGCAGCATGACCCTCAGATTGCATTTATTTATAGCTGTTATGGTGGTAATTGGGACTTTAGAACACTGACTAAAAAAGGCACTATAGGGGTGGCAAGATACTTAGCCAGCATCCAGAAACCTAGGGGTGACAGATGCAAGTCATCTCTGACAAAGCATCGAGGTCTGTCAATCATGTCATCCCAAGCAGACAGATACTGGATCTCCTTAGAATGACACCAGAATCTTAACCAATTGTTGAAGTCAATCATGTTCTGCTTGTACTACGGTATCATTCTGGGTGATGGTAGGATGCTGCTCCGGGCTATGATCATACGTGCCTGGACCACATAATCTGAAAGCTCCTCCATGTCTTTTTTCATGTAGTCCAGGGAGGTGCATCTCAGATCATTCACACCCACATGGACAATGGCAGAGTCATACGTGTACTTGTTATGGAGTGACCTGAGGGTAGTGTGTTATGTGTCAGATCCTGACACCCGACAGATAGCTGACTGTTACCTTCTCCATATTCAACCTAGTCAGTGGGACATCAGTGTGCCTCACTATCGGCTCACCTATGATTAGTGTTTTGGGCAAGCTGTTTTGCTTAGGAAATTAGGTTGAGGGGCACACAGTGTAGGTGTGCTATGTGTCTTGTGATTTGTGCTGTGTTGTAGTGGTCAAGTCCATTTCTGATTTGGAGGTCTCTGCTGTTTGGATAGATTTCTATTGACAGCCTCTACGAAGGCAGGTGTATGGTTTGTGTTTTTATGTGAGAGCTGTGATGGTGGGTGTTCTGGAGGGATATGTGTTCCATGTGGTGTGGTACAGGTGTTGACCTTCTCCTCTTGATCAGCTATTCCGGTCTTAGCTGGAGATTGCATGTCTTCCAGTTTGGATATATACATGCATCTCTCACAAGTCTGAGTGTTAGGAGGTAAGAGGAGAGGGTTGTCTGTGTACATGAATCAGTTATTACACTGCCTCAGAATGCCCAAGTTCACCAGGTTAATAGGAGAAAGCACAGGGAACTGAACGTTAAAAATGCCAGGAGGGATGGTCATTATTAATAAGTACTGGAGCTGTTTCCTTATTGGACGTTTAGTGCTGTTAGCACTTATGTGTGTTACAATAATTGCTACAAGAAGCCAGATGAAGTGCTAGGCAAATAAGCTAGTTAAATGCAAGAGAGAAGAGAACTAGCAAGATCTAGGAGAAAAATTGAAGAGCAGACTTTCTGGCACCAGTAATAGTTTACCCTGGCTTAGTGGCACTGCACAGCATGCAAACCCATGCAAATATGGACTTTTAAAGCAGAAAGTTGAAAGGGAGCTAGAAACCATTCCTCTAGTGCTAAATAAGCTATCTAGTGCTTACCACTCCCACTGATAAGTTGAGAGGCTTCCCTCTAACAGAGAAAGGTCTGGGGAACTCAGAAACTCTGGAATACAGCAAATCTGTATCTGAACTACTCTATTAACAAGAAAGGCAGAAAACTAAGCTAGAACTTTTTTTAAATATGACAGTAGCAAATGAGCAAACTGATTTAAACAAATTATACCAATTAACCAATAAAAAAGCTCAAAGCTGAGCCCTGTTCCAGTAGTCTTCAATCAGACAAGTTCTAGCTGCACACTCCTGCCACTAGGGTGCAGGGAAACCTTCTCCAAAAAAAGATGGCCTGGATTAGTGCTCAAGTTATACAAACAATGCTGTATTCAGCAGGTCTGAATCTAGTCTATGCTACAGCAAACAAGGTGCACCCATTTCAGAAAGAAACAGTTCAAATAAGCAGGCACAATAAGCCTTTAACCAGAAATTCACAGCTCAGAAGGGCAGAATCTACCCTCTTCTCCCACAACAGTGCAGACCACAAACCTTCTTAATGTAAAATAACTGGCCTGAAGCCCAAGTGCTTAAACCAGAAATAAGACACTTTTAGAATAATAGACACTAAGCCTTCAATCAGCAACTCCCAGCTTAGAAGGATGTAAGCTACCTGCCCTGACACAAGAGTGCAGATCACAAACCTTCTTAATGTAAAACAACTAGCCTGAAGCCCAAGTGCTTAAACCAAAAGGCTTAGAATAACAGTCACAATTTAATCAGGCTACTAACAAGCAGTAATAAATACAGCAGAATAAATGCAACTGCATACTTTTAAAAACAGGCAGCAAGCAAAATAAAGTAGAAAGAACACAAATACAGTAAAAGCAGATGAATAAAGTGCATTTTTTATATAACAGTAGCAAACGAGCAAACTATTTTAAACAAATTACCTAATTAACCGGTAAAAAAGCTGAAAACTGAAACCTGTTCCAGCAGTCTTCAATCAGACAAGTTCTAACTGCACACTCCTACCGCTAGGGAGCAGGGGAACCTTCTCCAAAAAAGATGCCTTGGATTAGTGCTCAAGTTATACAAACAAATCTAGATTCAGCAGGTCTGAATCTAGTCTATGCTACAGAAAACAAGACATACCAATTTCAGAAAGAAACAGTTCAAATAAGCAGGCACAATAAGTCTTTAACCAGAAATGTCCAGCTCAGAAGGACAGAATCTACCCTCTCCTCCCACAAGACTGCAGACCACAAATCTTCTTAATGTAAAATAACTGGCCTGAAGCCCAAGTGCCTAAACCAGAACTAAGACACTTTTAGAATAACAGACACTAAGCCTTAAATCAGCAACTCCCAATTTAGAAGGATGTAAGCTACCTGTCCTGCCACAAGAGTGCATACCACAAACCTTCTTAATGTAAAACAACTGGTCTGAATCCCAAGTGTTTAAACCAAAAGGCTTAGAATAACAGTTACAAATTAATCAGGCTACTAACAAACAGTAATAAATGCAGCAGAATAAATGCAAGTGAGTACTTTTAAGAACAGGCAGTAAAAGCAAAATAAAGTAATAATGTAGAAAGAAACACAAATACAGTAAAAGCAGACAAATAAAGTGCAATTTTTTTCTGGTTAAGTGGGAAGGGATGAGATACGATAATTTAAGGTTGATAAACTAAAGGGGTAAGCCTTCTCATATTTACTTGCTCTACTCAGTAGAATAAGCTGATGAGATGGGACTAGGAGGAGTGTCCAAAATGAGATTTATAGTAGGGGTGGGCAACTCAAAAGCCACCAAATTTAAGAACGCAACAAGGACTGGGCAGGTGGGTAGGGAACTCTTAAAACTCCAACAAAACAAAAAACTTAAAACAAAACAAATGTAATAGTAGAATAAGATATAAAATAGAAGTGGTCAAACCTTAAATAAAGAGATTCTAATCAAAATTAAATGCAGAGATGAGTGATACTCAGAGGAATGCAGATCACACAAACACTTCCTATTCAGTTACCGATTTATAGTCCCCTTCATTTCTCTTAAGGAAGAAATGCTTTATACACGTCAAATTCTTTTTTCTTTTTTATTCATAGTATACTTTCAATTTACCTACTACCATAGAAATCTTTTTTTTTTCTCATCTTCTGCAATGCAGTTAATGTTAAATAGTTTGAGTAATGTAATTTGACATTAGATAACGTTGCACTTTGAATTTATTCTTGTTCATCAACAAATTCACTCATAATTCAAATGCTGAATATATAGCACCCATTTTCAGAGAGCTTTTCATGCTACAGATAAGTCAACATGAGACAAAAATTGAAGAATGGTGTAGAATATGGAGAAGAACACATGGCCAATAGCATGAAAATGGAAGACAAATACAATAGTGTATTTAATTTCTGCACTTAATTAAAATAATTGTATTAAAAATCACTAAAATTGCAAGTCTGACATGTTAATAAATTGAGTTTTGAAGCATTTCCATCATTCTGACTGAACAAGCATGTGCGAGAAAACATGCAGGCAGCTCACTATACAGATGAACTGAAAACTCATTCCTCTAGTGTCAAACCATGGAAAATATGTCACAAACAATTTTTTTAACACCACATTATACTAGGGTGAATTTTCTTAAAGGGAAACAGTGCTGCTACTTTTAATTTACATAATGTCTCATATGGCACGCACATGCTTCTGTAGCTGCTTAATCATGTTCTTTCAATGCTGTAGCTGCATACATTTTTGTTGTTCTAACCAATGTTTTTGATGCTTATTGTGTTTTTCATTTCATCCTTTTGCTCTATGGTCTCTTTTCCCATGTCTTTTGTGCTCATTGACATACAATAGTATCCTGTGTCCATTTTATTTTTGCAGAGGTTTATCATCTATGTCTGAGCTGCCTGATTCATCAATAGAGTTTCTCTAAGTGTTACAGTTTGTTAATAGATTGCATTCAGTCCCATCTGTAGTACATGACAGAAATACTGATTTGAAAAATAACTTCTTTACTCAAGGAGACACATTATCTTAGGATCAGAGGAAATGGATAGAGTAAGTGAGGCTGAGAGAAGTAATTTTTTTCTGTTTTTATTAAAAAGTCAGACTTGTAAAATAAAATTAAAACAACTTCCCAACTTCAGATCACTTCAGGCATAATTATTCCATTTGTACATTAACTGCACTAATAATATTTAACCTACAAAGTGCATTGTAAATTAAGGAAAAAAAGGAATCTAGTACAGAAATGGCACACTAATCATTGGCATGCTGTCTCCCTTCTGCCACACCCCCCTCTTCCCAGGTCATGATTAGTCAATCCATGCACCATTACTGTGTCTCTTAAGCAATGAACTCAGTTTACATTCAACTGCTCTACATGTTGCAGACCCTGATGACCCCAAGTCCTCAAGGCTTAATAGTTGTGTAAATCTGTAAATTTCAAAGATTTGTAAGGTACAGACCTATAAGAAGCAATAAGGAAATATAACATCTCATATTATTTATAATATGCAAATTATTTAAGTTTCTGTAATAATGTAATGAATTTTAATTGGCCTAGGAAATCAAGTTATATGACTGAATTTTAGATAAATGTGTATTATGATTTTCATCAATCTTATGAAGTCTATAACAAAATTTCTATGAGAAGAATGCACTAAATGATTAAAGTTTGTTTTTAAACCTGTTGCTTCTGTTATTTCTAAGGATTTACAATTTGAATCATGTATTTTGCAATGTTTTGTAGACTATGTTAATTTATTGTAAATATCATTAATACCAAACTCTATGATTTGCCAGTAGCCTAAGAAGGCTTTTAGTTATTTTGTAACAACAATGTCTTAGATGGTGCTCAAGGTCTCATCGTAATAACATAATTTTTGTGGGTCCAACCATCATTCTACAGCCTTCCCACCAGCTGCTCCCAATCCCCCACACTTTCTCTGATTGCTAGCTGGCATTAGTCATAATTATCTGTGGCTGGTCATGAAACCTATTGGTGTCCTGGTCATCACCATTTCACCATTTTTTATGCCCTACTTACCACCCCCCCCCCCCCCAGTGGAGCAACATAGTGATGGTCAAGTGGCAGCTGTACAATGGAGTCATGCATCATATCACTCCACTTCCACAGCAACTCAAATATGTCCACCTCCCTTTACCCCTCTTTGACCCGTGCCCCCTTAATACAGCATTCGCAGCCTCCACCATAGATTGCCACAGAGAATGCCCATGTGACTGCCATTCCCACTCTGCTGCTCTGTCAGTCATCTCAGCTTCTAATCAAATGCAGGTTGACTTGGTTATAGTCAGGGACTTTATCCCTCTATACCACTAGAGCAGTTATTTCGATGATATTTGCTGTAACCAACAAATATGCATCCTAAGTGCTGAGCAATGCAAACATCTCTCACATAGCTTTTGAAAGCATTGTCTCCATCAGACCTGTATGCATTCCTGGGCACACTCCTCTTAAATTGGATAGTTAAAGAAAATATGTATTTTGGCCTAATAGACAAACTACTTCTTTCACTACCAAATATTCATTGCTTATAAGTAGAGGTTGCTATTTGTATACTCTGCTATTCCTTTTCTTTAACAGCAATTCCTTTTTTTCACAATTATGCTCCAAATTAAAAAAAAAAATCTAACATTTTATCAGAAAAATTGGAAATAAAACTTCTGCAGTGTTCCTGCCAGGAAAACATATTTCTGTAGATGGGTAGCTTCTCTTGTACTAAGAAAGGTTAAGGTTTAGGCAACACATACCCATAAAAGTCTCATGAATATGAAGACAAGAACAGCACTGCAAGACAAGAGTGGAATTTTATTGCCCACACAGGAAAATTTACTGCAATGGGCATACGTTGCAGGGGACACAGCAGAACATGACAGATGTTGCAACGGTAAAGCATAATATGAACAGCCCTATCAGTTGCTGACGTTCCTATTCAGAGCCTGATTATAATGCCACATTGCTTGCATACAGCAGCTCTGTTGATCTGTCTCCCCAAACCTGTTTGCAGTTCTGCCCATAACAGTGGGCTCAGAGTAGAATCCTGATGTGCACCCAATTTTTTCAATTGTCTATATTATAAATCAATTGTTTTGACAAAATAGATCAGTGGATTTGTATTAGGGAAGAGTGGTAGGGTGTTTACATGTCTTAGCAGTTGGGAATAATGTTAGGATTAGGCATAGGATTAAGAGTGTATATATGTGTTTTGGATTATGGTTATAGCTAAGGTTAGGTAAGGAGTTAGAAGTAGTATAAGTGTGCATGTGTGTTTGTATGTTCTGTACATCCAAGCTGTCTTGTGTAACTATAGTGTTAAGGAAAAGGTTTTCCTAAGATAAGATTTAGGACTAGGGTTAGGGGCAGGAGCTGTGCATTACTAAGCTGACACTGGGGGGGGGGGGGGGGTAGTGTATCCTTTGGCCATCAGGAAAACTGGTTAACACTGGTGCTAGACATGTGTAATTCGAGGATTGAAGAATATGCCCTTTTCCCTGTATAATGAAATCTTGAAGTTGGTATATATACAGAGTATTGAGGTTGGAGGGTGCAGCGGACTTGCTCCCTGCAAAAAATATTTCTGCATTTGCATTCTTCAAGGTTATGTCTTAGAGCATGTGCGCTATATGGTCAATCTTTTGAGAGCAATATTTTTTGACAATGTTATATGAGTTGATCTGCTGTGAAATAGTTCAGTGTGCATAGACTCATAGACAGACAGCTAGACAGATAGATCTTTTTCCACCAGCTAGGCATTTTCTCACTACATACATTTCTTTCATAGAGTAGGACAAGGTGATAAAATCACATTCAGTATGCATCAACCTTGAAATACATGTGGTACTAGGTACCATTTGGATCCTAATTATCCTATTGTAAGAAAGTTTTAAGTACTCTCAAATTGGTATGATATATGGTGTTTTCTATATAGACATCAGATACATTGTCTTGTGTTATGAAATATGCAATCTTTCCTTTTGATATAATAACAACCAAGTAAAGATACCTACAGGATGTGTGCTGCATTTATCATTCTAAAAGGAATTACATGCCCATCCTGAGTGGACCTGAAGAAAAAAACAACATGCTGGATTGTCAAAGTGAAATGTGTGAAAAACAATGTTTTTCAAGACGTGCCATAATTAAAACATCCTGCAATGAAGGAGGCAAAGTACTGCAGTCATATTTAGCATTGAGCTGAACTGAAATCTCAAAATACAAAGTATAGAGTAGCAGTCTTGGAGTCAATTTATACCTGAGTGTTCTATGGTATTATCCAAAGCTTTATTAAAAAATGTGCTACGCTGAATAACATATGGGGCCTGATTCCAAAAGACTTGCTGTCAGTGTAAGTGACCACTTAATACTGAATACTGAGAGAAGATCTCTTAGGATCTGACTCCTGGTATAAACCTGTTTATAGATGGGTCTTACACCAAAGTAAGTCACTGACCCTGATAGCAAGTCTTTTGGAATCAGGGCAGACTTACAGTGAGAGCATCTCTTTTGTAAAATGGCCTGCTGTTTACTTGTATTCTTGTATAACCACCATCCATCCATCCTCAACCCATTTTCCCACTTTTGCATATGGGGTCAGGGTGTCACTTCAACAGTGACAATCAACTGTAGCCAAGGTTTACACTGCTTGGTGGCTAGCCCTGCCTCAGTAGTTCATCCTTATCACTCACTCACACACACACTCACTCATAGGGCCAGTTTAGAGTGTCCAATCGACCTACTGTGTGTCTTTGGAGTGTGGGAGGAAACTGGAGCACCTGGAGGAAACCCAAGCGAATGCAAAGAGGACATGCACACTCCACATAGAAGGCACCCCAGCCAAGAATTGAACCAGAGAACCTCTTGCTGTGAGGCAACAACACTTACCGCTGCACCGCCACAGCCACCCTTAACCCCTCCCAAATACTTAAAACTATCAACCTGTTCCAATATCTTGCCTTCTACCTCAGTTCTCAGCTTCTTCTGATTTCCCAATTTGCTGCCATTTCCACTGCCTTATCTGTACTTAGTTTCATCCCATGTGCTTTCAGTTTTGCATTCCATTCCCCTATCCTTTGCTGAAGTTCTTGCTGAAAGTCTACCTGTAATGCCACATCATCTGCAAACAGCAACTTTGTTGATCTGTCCCCTCTGACCTGTTTGGTAATGTAGTCCATCACCAGTATGAATAGCAGTGGGCTCAGAGCTGAACCCTGGTATACACCCACTCCAAATGGGAACCCCTCTGTAAGACTGAACACTGTTTGTACATGAGTTATTAGGTCCTTGTACATAGCTTGCATTAATTTTACCAATGTTTCTGGGACTTTTAACCACTATAGTACTGCCCAAATCAGCTTTCTTGGGACCTTGTCATATGCTTTCTCCAAGTCTAGGAATGTACAGTTGGACTCTTTCCTCATCTCTAGCTTCTTCTCAACTATATGTCTCACTACAAACATCAGGTCAGTTGTGCTGTATCCTGGTCTGAATCCAAACTGCTCATCTCTCATCTTACTTTTTACTACTCTGTGTATCTGTTTATCAATCACCCTCTCCAGAACTTTCATACAGTGTGACAGGAGTTTGATACCTCTGTACTGCCCACAGTTGTGGATGTCCCATTTGCTCTTGTACTCTTGCATGAGTATGCTTATGCTCCAGTCATCTGGGATATGCCTTTCTTATCACACTGCTATGAGTACTTTCAGGAGCCATTTCTCCCATATTTCTCCCAGCATCTTTATCTTATCTGCTGTGACCTCATCTGAGCCTACTGCTTAACCTCGACTTCATTTTCCTTAGTGCTCTTCTTACTTCTTCAAGGACGGGCTCCACTTCTTCTTTCACTGTAGGCTGTGTCTGGGGCAGTACAGCTTCTGTGGATTTTTCTTCATTCTTTCTTCATTAATTCTTCCCTGATGGATTATGAGGAGGCTAAACATGATCTCAACAAGAGATTTTTGGATAGAGGTTATTCCAATGTGGATATATCTACAGCGAGGGTGTGGCTAGATCAACAAGACAGACGATATTTATTACAATATAAAAAGAAGGATGTTATACAGGATGAAACTGTTAGATTTATTACCACTTTTGTGAAAAATCATCAACTAGTTAGGAACATACTGAACAATAACTGGAATATACTATTGGCTAATGACTATCTTCGTCATATACTGGCTAACCAATGTTCCATTTCTTACAGGAGGGGCAAAACTTTAGGTACATTATTCTCCCATTACAAACATCCGGATAGTGGGGGTGCCACTTATAGGCAATTGACAATTTCGGGTGATGAATTATTGGGAACGTTCCCCTGTGGTCATTGCTCCTCTTGTGGAAATGTTAACAAACTTAAACAATTTTCAAGTGCAAACGCTAGTAAGATATTTGACACTCGTATCTTTGCTAATTGTGCATCTAGTTGGGTGATTTATTTGGCCACATGCCATTGCCAAGCTTTCTATGTAGGTAAAACTTCACGTTCCCTAAGAATCAGAATAGGTGAACATCGTAGTGATATCCGTAACCAGAAACTCAGCAATGCCCTATATCAACACTCTATGAAACACAAATCTGCCAAATTTATGTTTACGGTTATCGATAAGATTCAGGGTAATAGACATAATCAGCTTGGTTGGCAGAGTATTCTTAGCCATAAAGAAAGATACTGGATAATACACTTAGGGGCCTTATTTCCACCTGGACTTAATGACCACCTATAGGGACCTATATAAATATATATTATTTTCATTTGATATTGGGATGGTAGTATCGAGCAGATTTTGTTGGATCTGGTATTATACATATACACTGTATCTATATAGCAAACTTATGCCTAAAATGTTTATAGTATCTTATTCATGATACTGAGTTTATCTTGAAGTGTAACCCACTATTCAATTGAGTAATGTTGTTTTATATGCTGAGTATTCCAAAGACTAATTTTATATGTTAAGTGAATTTCACGTTGTCATTGGCTATTGCTGGGTATATATACTGAGTATTTTCATTGGTGAATGTGGTTTCCTCATTTGTCCTCACTGATGAAGGTTTCTTACCGAAACTAGTTTGAGGTTTAGATATATGAGCTGTTGTAACATAGGGAGTATTACGGTGTAATCTTTGCACCTATTTATTTGCCAATAAAGCTTTTGGAACTGACTTGCTGGCCTTTGTATGTTTCTTGAGTGCTACTGATGCCCTGTTCTTTGCTATTGCAACTCCTCTCTTAGCTTCTTTGTTAGCCAACCAGCATTCTTTCCTAGCCTGGTCTGTCTTTTCTATCTCACACTTCTTCCTGCATTCCTTCTTTCTTCCTGGACTTCTGCATTCCAGCAGCAGCTTTCCTTATGTACCTTGCTTCCATACCTGACTTGGCCACATATCTGTTCCCTAGTCCTCACACATGCTGTTTTGAGGTGCTGCCATTCTTCTTTAACTTCACCTGTTTTCATCTCTGCTTGGGGTGCTAGAGCCCTGTGTGATGCCTTGAACTGCTACACTTTCTCTCTAGTCAACTTTCAAGTATCATTGTATGTATGCACGTATTTTCCCTGAGAAAGCAGACTAGTGATAATGTTCTACATCACATACAGGAAGGTGACACGTATTTTATATTACTTTGCATATGTGACTATATGCAATACTAAGCTCACACACACACACACACACACACACACACACACACACACACACACACACGCACGCACGCACGCACACACACACACACACACACACACACACACACACACATCTATCTATGTGAATATATCTATTTATCTATCAACCTATCTGTGTATCTATTTATCTATCTAGTTATCTATCAATTTCTCTACCTGTATGGAATTTGTGGGGCATCTTCATGCTAGATTTTGTTCAGGTTTTGAATTATTTATTTATTTATTTATTTTATTTATTGCAGTTGGTTTACCAGGATAGTCCATTGGGCCTTAAAGAACCCGTTTTCAATGGAGTCCTGGGGAGAAAAGCTCCAAAAAAAAAAAAACAAAAGTACATATAATATTCGACAGAGACAGTCTAGGGACAGAAAGTTATTAATACAATATAGGCAGGATAAAGTGAAACTAATCAGATATATAATAGCAGTCATAACAATTAATACATTGAGAGAGAAAAAAAAAACATGCTAGCAATAGAACAAATGCAAAACATTAATACAAATTAGAGAACAAGCATAGTAGCTAAAAGTAGGATGTGATATTAAAGGACATTAAGTAGAGTTAGTTATGTGGGGTGGGAGCAAGAGCATTCCCACTGTGATGCTAGGTGTAAGAAAAGAGACTTCTTGAAGGTAGAGTGGTTAGAGGGCTAATTAGTCTATCATTAAAGCTTTGGGTCCAAAGCTTAAGAATTCTCTGATATTCATTATTAGAAAATTAATTAGAAACTTTTTGGTTACAGTATAGCTCAAGTGTCATCCAGTCTAATATTGTTTTAATTTTGCTTATAATGGCTAAGGTGTTATTTTTGTACTACAAGAAAAAAAAAGAAAGTAACTAGACTTTTTGCTGAGGATAAATAAATGTTCTGCACATGTAACAACAAAACTAAGCAATGCTGGGTGACAATGTTATACTAGAAGAAATTACCTGTCACGTACACCTAAATTCATAAGTATAACTAAATTGTGCATTTATTTCTGCTGAATTATTCTGTATAAGCATATGAATACCTTGCACCTAATAGCTGTCTTGCAGGGCTTGGCATTCATTCACTCTATTTTGTGACAGGGCAAGTCAGCAAAAACTCAGGAGCCTGAGAGGGATCTGCAGTACAGGGAAGATTGGATAAATGTAATAATGTGACTTTATTCTTCTCTATCTTATCACTTGTCTAGCATGTGAATTACTGTGGTCTTTGGGACCCATCCTTTGTGCAGTTATATGCCATGATAGAATCAGTATGACTTTTTGTTTATTCCTAACTGTGGTTACTTGGACAAGCAGACTAGTTTTGTAAACTTTCTGATGTGTCCATTAGGACTTGGAGCGCTACTTAAAATGTTTATTTTAGTAACTGTTCTGTCATTGTACTGCATGCCAGAATCATGTATCTGCTGTTTGAACAGATGTGTTATATCTACCAGTAGCAATGCTGTCAACAAGTGAGAGTTTATTTATCTGACAGCTCCTCAGCAATCTGTGGGATATGTTCATAGAATTAAAATAGTTTTGGCTGGATGCCTCTTCTCAAGAGCTTCATAGCTGTAAAATAATGTTTGTACATCCCCATGCTGATATCTTTTTCTAAAGTACAACTTTGCTAAAGTACAAGTAGGCTGTACCCCACATTAAATTTGCAATTTAAGTTTCTATATTTTGATCAACTTTACCAGCATGTCATATTATGTCACATTGCATCATATTTTAATGTTATAAATCTAAACATATCCTTTTGCAGAAAATTACCTACTAGTTACAATGAAGAAGAATAGAAAGTGTTTCCACTTTCCCAGTTTGATAGTAATAAAGAAAGCTTTTCCTAGGCCAATGACTGTTAAAATATTAAACTAGTATTTATGACCATATGGCTATGAAATGCCTTGACTACATCATGATATTTTATGCAAATCTGTAATGCATGCCAAATACATGAGTAAGCTTGATATCTGAGGTGTTAATACCTTGATAGTGCTTGTATCTCAATACTGACAAATTACATTTGATACAGAGTGGTAAATCTAATAACCAAGTTTTACTCTGCCTTAGAACTCCTGCCAAGTCTGTGGTATAAATATTAAACTCTTGATTGTGGTCACTGTGATCTGCGGTCAGTTAGCTGACCTTGATGGTCGATAAACTGACCATGGGTGATGGGAGTGAATGATGGCAGGGGAGGGATGTGATAAGACTTCAGTGCTGCTCAATCCATTTTACAGGATGGGATCAATAGCAGGTTACAGTTAGGATCGCAGGCCTGTCCTACCAAGCAGTGTACTGCGCAGTAGTTGTAATGAAATTGTAGAAGGGTATATACATTCCTGTATTGTAGATAATAGCTTTGTATTACATGTTTGCTGTCTGGCAGTATAGAGAGGGACAACACTAAGGTATACAAAATTCCCATATAGAATACCAAGGATGACTATGCCTGAAGTTAATTAGTAGTTCCCTGATGTGGACACAATTCATTTTCATTTTTGGGTTGCCTCACGTTCCAGGAAGATTCCTGATTTTAGCGGCAAGTTAGTCATTCAGCCTGATGGGTCAAACAGAACTTTAGCAGAGTGACTGACTGTAAGAGTAGCACTGACAGAACAAAAAAGGCAACAAGAAAACAGTGCTGTGGAACTCCTATCTTAAGATAACATAAGAGCATTGTATCATACTGTTTTATTATTATTCAAAACATTATACAGCATGCAAGATAAAATTAGCTGCAAGAACAAATATACTATACTGTTCTTAACATATACAGATGAAGTCAGGATGTTTGCATAACTGACAGGTTTTTTACAAAATACATATATAATAACATATGCATATTAAGTCAGGATTTTTGCATAATTAACAGTGTTTGTACAACATACAAATATAATAACATATGCATATTAAGTCAGGAAGTTTGCATAACTGACAGCTTTTGTACAGATATTTTTATATATATATATATATATATATATATATATATATATATATATATATATTTTTTTTTTATATATATATATAGAGAGAGAGAGACCCTCCCTCTCTCCCCTCCTACATTCCCAGTTCACATCCCCACTGCTTACCCCCAATCTCCCAAAGACAAGTTCTCAAGGTTCTATTCAAGGCCTAGAATACAGTTTCTGTGAGGCTGGATAACACACAAGGCTGCTTACTCACTAGCGTGAAACAGGCTGTATCAGATTCTCTACTGACAGTATGCAATATCAGCCTTCAAGCAGGCTTTGGCCACACAAATGATGGACATCTGCCATCCACTAGCACAAAGGTGGGATGACAATTAATCTGGGTAATTATAGACCCATAAGTCTGGCCAGCCTCATTTGTAAGGATATCTAAAGGATCATTGCGGAATTAATAAATAAGTACACAGGTAACCTACAAACTCTTGACCCAAGACAGTTTGGTTTCATCTAGGGCAGATCCTGATAACTGAACCTGGTTGACTTCTTTGATACGATTACTGAAGCAATGGATGAGGGCAAATCAGTACACACTACACATCTAGATCTCACAAAGGCATTTGGCACCATCCCACACACAGGTATTGTACACACAATTATCCCAACTAAATGTTAATATCTGCGTAACTCATTGGAGGGCAAATTAGGTCACTAACAGAACTCAGGAAATTAGGGTGGGCAGTTCTATCGCATTCAGAATACCTGTTGCTAGCAGAGTACCCCAGTTTTCAGTCCTTGGGCCACAACTCTTTGGCATTTACTTCTTGGAGGTCAAAGCTACTGTTGAGCATTTCTGGTTGATCAAGTTTGCAGATGATTGCAAAACTGGTGTCATCATAAACTCACCACAGTACACCAAGATCCTTCCAAAGGGTCTTTCCTAAACAAATACCTGGACTCCAAACCAGGGACTAAAATTAAATGCCAAAAATGTGTAATAGCATCATTTGGCAAGTGTGATGCTCCTTGTAAATATCAGATATTTGACAACCCCCTAAAAACTGATCCAGTTATTAGAGATCTGGCAACCTATGAAGAGAATGAACTGTCTTTTGATCACCACATATCCACTATAACAAGAAAGTTATTTTTTGTTATGCAGTTTATTACAAAGGGTATGTTGTCCAGGTCCAGGGATGTGATCATTAAACTGTATTAAACTGTATTTGGTACTCATTAAACTGATCATTGAGTACAATACCCCCCTTTCAGTATGTACCTCTCAAAGCACTTGACACAATATGATGACTACAGTGATTTCTCATTAATAAAATAAAGGTCCTAAATCATAAACATTATGTGGACCATCTCAAAGCCTTGTCCCTCTTCCTGGTATCATGCAGGCTATTGAACAGCCATCTCTTTCTTGTATATAGGACCTTAACAGACTCTGTCCTGTCAGACCTATTGCACATTCACAAGGTTAATGGTGGCATAAACACTTTCTGAAGAGGCCTCAGTCTCCTTTGTAGCATAAATAGAATGGATAGGTAACTGCAAACTCACCCCAGTTTAGTCCCCCATCTCTCATCAATGGGACAATAGTTAAATGTTTTTCCCATCTCTGGGTTTTTCATACCTAAAATCTTCATAGAAATTTGGATAGTCTTCTAAAGATCCTTAAAGATCAATAGTCTAGTCAGTACCTCAATCTTCACATCATCAAAAAATATTAAAAAACACACAAAAACAGCATTTTGGCAGGGAAGAAAGCCTCCCAACACAGCCATTCTCTGCTAATTATATGTACCAACTTCAAGATCACAATTCAGTAGGGAAAGGGCAAACTCCCTGATCCCCACTGCTCACAACTTCAAACAGAAAACAAGCCAGCATGTTGAATTAGCTCATTTTTCAATCAGATAGATAGACAGACTTTGTTTCTGTGACATGATCACACAATTTGATTACTTCAGTGACATCCATATATCTACATAAATATCTCTTCAGCTTTCTATCTATATCTATATCTCTATCTATATACATAGATTGAGAGAGATATAGATAGATAGATAGATAGATAGATAGATAGATAGATAGATAGAAAGATAGATAGATAGATAGATAATGTGTGTAAATATGTATATATATATATATATATATATATATATATATATATATGTATATATATATCTAAATGTCTGTGTATCTCTCTCTCTGTATATCTAGATATATATATATATATATATATATATATATATATATATATATATATATATATGTAGATAGATATACACACACACACACACACACACACACACACACACACATAAATGTATCTATATATGTAACAGTTATAGCTATAGATATAGGTATAGAGATAGATAAAGATGCCATAGACACTCAGAAGACTTAGAAAGTGCAACTATATTTGAATTCCTATGATGTCTAAGGTTGCAGTGCCTTTAGCTATTCTTAGAGTTAGTATATACAGTTTCACAACTAACTGTACAGTACATTTCAAGATACACTGTTTTACTTAGCAATCACATTTTCTTTTTTGCATTTAAAGACTCACACTTGTGATAGGCAGCCACCACATGCATGCACACACACACACACACACACACACACACACACGCACACACATGCACACACACTTACTGTGGGAAGCTAAAATACAGCAGAGACCACCAATCTTATAAAATAATGTGGTTCTACTGAATAAAAATGGAAAACTGAAGCTTTTTCCCAGATAATTACATGGAATAACAGAGTGACAAAGTACCATTAAGCAAAGTGTCTTACATTTGAGACACAGCTTCTTTTATCATGTACAATTCACTGTAAGTGAAGTCGCATTCCATAACTTTGCAGTATATAGGTCCCTCTTTATGACCCAGGATACCCACACCACTGACTTAAATGAGCTGGAGTCACTCTATTCAACCCAACACCATACTCATGGTGACTTCAACTTCCCTGCTATAAACTAAGAATCATATATGATCCCAAACTTCTAGGTCCAAAACTGCCTGGATTTAATCAACATAAATGCTTTCAATCTGCTAGTCTGAACACCCACTAGGGGTGCAAACTTCCATGAACTAATACTCACAAGCATGGAGGAATGTTGCAACCCTTCCTCACGTGTTATAGCCAAACTGATCAGGTCAAACCATTAAGCTGCCTACTTCAAAATAAAAATAAATGCTGTGACACCAGCTAACCCTGAAATCTTCAGAAATGATTCCAAGGCAAATTTCTTACTTTTAAATGACAACCTTGTAAAATATAAAGCTCCACCCCAAACCAAGATACACTGCTGTCTATGTGGAGTTGTTCACAAAACACTTTACAATCATGTATATAACATAGTAGCTACCCGAAGTAAGGACAGTGCAAACTCAAAAATCAAGCCACACTGGTGGAATCCAAGCATAAATAGATTATATAATAGAAGGAATAAAATCATTCCAAAAATAGGAAGTTCAATGCCCAGCTATGTAAGAAATTCCTCATCAAACTAAATAAGCAGCTGAAGGGAATAATTTAGTCTACCAAAGCTAAGCCTGAAGTGAAAGTAGCCTTCTAATATAACAACAATCATAAGGCAATAGGCAACAATGTTTCAAACTGATTGTAAATGGAGTCACTTATACTGAGATAGAGGATAGACCAAATCAACTGCCTGATAAATTCATCTCCACTTTTATCCCAGTCTTACCCCCAGATACCACTCAAGAAATACACCCAACCATTACTCCCCCAAGAAGCAGGTTTTCAAAGCACTTTCCAAGTCCAAAAGCAATGTATTGATGGAACCTAATAATATTAGAGGATGACTCTTTTTTTATAATTTTTCCAAATCGTTTGGATTTCTAATACCATGATGGGAATGGACCACATTTCTAAGTTGAAGTAAGATTAAAGCCCATGAAATTAGTATTGCATCAATCTCTGATGGCAGACAAAAGTGCTTTTCATAGCATCTGCAATGTGCCCAGTAATGACTCTCATCCCCTTCTGCAATTTGTATGAAGTTACATGTATTGCTAAATAAATGCGATTGTAGATTCTTTCTTATAAGACCCGTTGCCCCGTTGCTCCTAGTACTATTGGAACTGTCTGAGTATCTTTCTTCTACATTGCTGCAATTTCTGCCTGAAAATCCTGACATTTTATGAATTTGTATCTCTCTCTGTATGCAAGACACTGTACTCACTGGGTGTAGCAATTTCAATGATCAACGCTACTTTTGTCTTCTTTTCATGGACCACTATATCCTGTTTTCTCGCATCTATCTTTTGAACTATTAGCAATGGGTGATCCCATGTGATGTAGACTTCATAATTTTCTGTGTTGCTTTGTGGCTCATGTTTCTAGTGTTTTTCAGCTACTTCAATACCATAATGTTTGGGCAATCTCAGTGCAACAGTCTTGCCAAATTATTATGTCTTTCAGTATACAGTCCTTCTGCCATTAGTATGTCACAACCAGCAACAAGTTATTTGACTGTTTCCAATTATGTTTTACATACCTACATTTATCTGTTTCTATCATATGTTCAATGGACTTTGTAAATGGTTTGAATTCACCTGTTCTTAACCATTCCTGCATTTGATCCTGAACAACATGAGGTTCTTCCAGGAGTTTTCTATACTTGCAACTATATTTATGCATTTTCTACGTTTTGCCTTCTCATCTGATCCTTCACCTTATAGTCTTTCTTTTGTATTTTAGCACATTCTGTTACTGCCTGATTTTTATCTACTTCTGGTTTGAGTTCCATTCCTCCTTGATGCCAATATGCTTCTGGTAGACTAAGCAGGGAAGTCATCTTAGATTTATTCTCCTTACGTTTCAAAATGTTCACTATGTTTGGGTCTTGTGAGGTCAGCAGATATGTGTGTAGTCCCATAATTGCAGATCTATATATGCAATCACATTCAAGGAGGCCCATACTGCCTTCAAAATGGGGAATATCTTGTTATGCACTGATTTTTATAAATTATTTGATGAGAATGAAGCATCCTTCTTGTTTGCCTGTCTAATCTATCCAACATGTTTTGGGACTAGTCAATCACTCCAAAACTGTAAGTTAGGACAGGAAGAGCAAATTGGTTTATAGTTGGAATTTTCTTCCTAGATGTCAACACTGTTTTCAGAATTAAGTCTTAGTAATATTCCTTGCTAAGTTTTATTCACATTTGTTCATGTTTTATTGTTGATCCTTCATCAATTCCCAAATATTTATACACTCCCTTTTGCTCAAGTCATTTTATATCACATTGTTGTCCCAACATGATGTTTTCTTGCTGCTACATCTTTCTTGCTTTAAAGGTTGCTTTTGCATATTTATCAAGACCAAATGATATTCTTATATCATCTGAAAAAGTTTCGACTACTTGCAGTTTTGCTTTCAGTTCTTCATCTGATGAGCTATATAGTCTTAAATCATCAACAAAGAGAACATGAGAAGTCTTCTGGGTGCCAAATTATAGCCATGACCTAATCTGTTAAGTAGAAAGCTTAATGGGTTAAAGGCAAGCCAGAATAGCAGTGGTGACAGGGAGTCACCCTGGAATATCCCCCTTTGAATTTTTATCCCTGGAATAATAATTTGTCCTTTATCATGGCTTAATTTTAAAGTGGTTTGCCATTATTTCATGGTCACTGTAATGTAGTCAATCAGTGTAGGGTGTATCTTATACATTTTAAGCATTCTTTTATCCATGAATGTGGGATATTGTCAATTTTTTTTGTAGTCAATCCATGCCATACTTAGATTCTTCCCCATTTTACAGTTCTCCACTATGACTTTATTAACAACAAATGATCCTTTGTTCCATATGACTTTCTTTTATTGCCATAATTGAGTTTTCTTTTATTGTCCTTTTGTTCTATTGCCATAATTGAGTTTTCTTCTAAATGACTATAAACTCGGTTGGCATTAATTCTGGTGTATAGTTTATATGTCGCCAGAAGGCAAGTTAATTGGTTTATAAATTTTAGGGTAGCTTGCAGGTTCACTATTAAGTAGGAGCATTGTTTTTCCTGATATTAACCAGGCTGATGTTTGTTCAGGGTGTGCATAAAAATAGTTCTTACACATGGCTAAATCTTCATGCAAAGATGTTAATACTTTTAAGCAGAAGTTAGGTACTGCATCTGGGCCTGCAGTTTTCCAGTTAGAGGCTTTTCTTAACTTTGTTTCAATCTGTCTGGTTGTTACTTCATCCTATTTGATATCCTGTACCTTTAAACTTTTTATTTTTCTTTTACTTCTTCTATCCATTTACCATCTGTGTTATGTTCCACAGGATTTTCATAAACACTTCTCCAAAATGTATCCATTTCTTCTTTTTTTTGGTGGTCTTTCAATTCCTTTTACCTTGTTTCTCAGTTCTCTATAAAACTGTTTTTGGGTCATCGATAAATTGCTTACTTTGTACTTTTTCTTTATATTTATCTGTGTATATTCTACATTTTTCTGCCTGTGCTGATATTTTTAGTTTATTATTTACGATAGGGCATGATAAATCCTGATCTGTGATCATACTGCATATTGCTTTTATCACGGCTATCTTTCTGAGTGTTTTTGTTGATCTATTCCCTTTTCTATACTCTTCTAACAGTGACACTTCTTGTCCTAATTGCTATATAATTTTCTCTATTCAATACTTCCTTGATGGTATTTGATTTATCCCCTTCCTTTCTCTTACTATCCTGTGTTCTTGTAGAATTTTATCTGTTATTAATTTAGCTGCACAGTAACATATCCTGTGCATTTCTATTATATAGCTTGGATCTCTATGAACAGTCCTGCAGTCTATTTCTTTCACTGATCTTAATATTTCTATCTATATCTATTAAATCAAGCAACTTTTCTCTTAGCTCATTTTCTTGTAAATTAAGGGTACATTTTTTGTTCTCCATTTCCTGCACGCATTTTATAGAAAGTTCTATAGCATCTTGCTATGGCACATTCTCTTTAATTTCATCCTTTGTCATCTGTTTCTCTGTCATATGGGCAATCACTAGCCTATCACTCATTAACATTGACTGCATCAGAGTTGACACAGTTTCCTTTTCCTTCTCCTGCTGTTCAACTTCAAGTGAACGTTTATACTGGTTTCCTGTGAAAGGCTCCAAAATATCTTCATATAGCAACTGACTTGTTGTTTTCTGCTCCACTGGTTTCTCCTTAATTTGGATGTCTATTATTCTATCCTGCTGTGGTGTTTTTGAGTTAGATTTTCTAGACTGAATCCTTCACTTTGCAGGTACACCAAAACCTGTTTCTATTTCTTTAACTTCTCCATTACTGATCTTCTTTTCCTGTCTGTCTTCTTCTTATTTTTTTAATTGTAAAGTTTTCCATATCTGGATTCATTTGCCTGTATTTCTCTTCAACTATCTTTGGTGCTGCTCTTTTCGTATTGATTAGTTTTGCTTTTTCTTTGCATAAATATTACAGCATATTAAATATCCTTTTTGTTCCCACGTACATATTTCTTCTTCAGATGTTTCGTGATCTTCCTGTTTCTCCTTAACTTGGGGAGTTGTTCCATCAGGCTGTGATGTAACCTGTGTTAGACCTTCTACACCAAATCCTTCACTTTGCAGGCACTCTATATTTCAACTTCTGTTTTTTTTTAATTTCTATGTTACTCATCTTCTTTTCTACATTCCCTCTTTGGGATATTATTTTTTATTGTGAAATTTTCCATATATGGATGCCTTTGCCTGCATTTCTCTTTGAATATCTTTGGGGCTGCCTTTTTGTATTGATTAATTTGGCTTTTAACTTTGCATAGATATTGCACCATATCAAATCTCCCTTTCTTCCCCATATCCTCATTTCTTTTTCATACTTTTCAAAAATCTCTTGGTTTGTTGTGTTTTTTTTTTTTTTTTTTTTTTTTTTTTGCACTTCCTCAGATGCTTCTTTTTCCAATCAAATAACAGTGTCGTGGTCTATATAATATTTTTCACAAATCTGTTATATTAGTAAACACAAATTTTTATTTCAAGCTTTTGACAGTTTTTCTTGAGGAAGTATTTTTCTTTCTACTAGTTTCTCTCTTAATCTTTTTGTATATCCTCTAGCTGGAAATTCGGGGCTTTTTGCATAATAGTAACAATACATAATTTCTTTCTTATCCTCAGTAGTCCACTCTATTGTCTTTATGGCTCTTCTTTGGCCTAACAGTTTTTGTGAATTTTGTGGACTGCTACTTCCTTCTACAACAGAGGTCTATCCTCCTCCTGGACCTGGCCCCATTGTAAGAATGTTTACATATTTTGAGGATTCTACACTATCATTTTTCTAGTCCTGCCACCAGTGCACCTACCAGGATTGGTTACTTTTTTATCCTGGGTCTTGTGCACCCAGCTATCTTTTTTAATTTTTGACCTACTATTGTCCATGATATATGCTATATAAAATACAGTCTATATATCAGTGTCGTCTTGGTGAGATTTTGTGAAAAAAAACAAGGTCGACCTTGTGAAAGTAGTCACCAAGACTTGAGGATCAATTCAATTTCAACAATATTACTCTCCTTTGCTTGCTGAGATATCTTCTCTCCATTCAGACCCCACAGGATGACTCCTTAATAGCTTGAAACTTGACCTATCAGACCCACTAGAATTATTATTTAAGCACAGCCTCCAAGCAGGCTTTGAGCCAAATTAATGGGGGACTGTTACTGTCATCCATCTGCATAACGGTGGACTGTCCATGGACTTTTGAAACTATAAACTCATAAGCTTGACTAGTCTCATATGTAAAGCCATGGAAAGATGTGATAAATGAAGACATAAGAAACCTTTAGAAGCTGGATCCAACTCAGTTTGGTTTCATCAAGGACAAGTTGTGCCTACTCAACATGGTAGCCTTCTTTGAGAAGGTCACCAAAGCAATAGATGAGGGCAAAATTATATACACTGCCTACCCTGACCTGGCCAAGGCATTCAACACAATAACTTTACTTGGGCATTGTAGACAAGCTCACCAAATTAGGTATAAACCCCTATGTCACCAACTGGATCATCAGCTGGCTCACAGATAGGACCCAGTAAGTCAGGATAAGGGAGTCATCTTCCACAAAAAGGTTGGTCACTAGTGAAGACCCTCAGGACTCAGTGCTGGATCTACTCCTTTTTGACGTATATTCTCTGAATCTTAGGCTAGTGTAAAAGGCCTCTGGCTGACCATCTTCACAGATGATTGTAAACTAGATATGATAATTGAATCCCCCCTAACACATAAGTACTCTGACACTGACAACAGTCTAAAGCTCAATGACAAAAAGCAAGGATGACCTCCATGCAAATTACCACACAGATAATACACTACTGAAAGTAGACACAGTGGTCAGGGATTTGGGAACACATGTAGACAGTGACCTGGCCTTTGATGATAATGTATCTGCTATAGTAAAGAAATAAGTTATGCTGCACAACTTCTAAGCAAAGGTATGGCATCTAAGTCCAAAGATGTCATTGTTATGTTCTGCATGGCCCTCGTTAGATGAATCATAGAATCCAATGCCTCCTTTGGTATGTACCTGAACAGGCATCTGCAACACCTGTAGTGTCCACAAAAGCCTCTTACAAAAAGAATATATGGCGCAGGCAACATGTCCTATTCAGACCACTTCAAAGACTTGTTCTGTGTCTTACAGGTTGCTGAGAGGTGATCTGTTCTTGATCAGCAAAGCACCTTGTTATCCAACCATAATGGACATGTTACACATCTGTAAAACAAATGGCATCAGAAATATCTGATTCAAGGACCTAAAACTCGCCTGCAATATAAATAAGACATGCTGGAGGGACAGGTATGAGTCTCAAGGATGGCCCCTTCTGTGGAACAGGCTTCGCATCCATGTAAGGCAGAGTTCTTTCTATCAGTTATTCAAGCACAACTTGGAACAGTGGATGGGAAATTATAATTTTACCCCTGTTCTGGCAACTGCGTCTCTATTAGGGGAGGTACCTTGTAAATGCTTGACTACTCATGACTGAGTTTTTTTTATAGATATATATATATATATATATATATATATATATATATATATATATATATATATATATATATACCACCACAAAAACCTATGGGTGCAGAACCCAGTACTTGGATAATATTTTTGGGAAGCATAGTTGGGCTTATAAAGGAATGCTAGGGGGATTTAGCCTTGTATTCCGCTATTATACTATGATCCTAGGTCTGTCAGAACTTCTCAACAGCTTTCTTTTTTTTAAATTATCTATTATGGATTTCCTAGGCAGGAAAGATGTACAGTTTCTTTTTTTCTGTTATCATCCTCAGAGTCTTTCTTTACTTTGCAGTGCTTCACCCAGAATTGCTGCTCTGGACACAAAATCTCCCTCCAGGAAGGGCTAGTCATGATTTCAGACCTCCTTTCTATACATCACTGATTGCCTTTATTAACCAACATACCTGTAACAACCTACTCTAATCCACCAAGATAATAACAGTTCTACGTACAATATTTAATGCAACAAAATTAGCATTCTTTAATGACACAAAGTCATTTTGACAAATCTTCATTGAGAACTGCCACAGTGTGTTTCGTTGGCCCACTCCCACCCAGTTTCAAGCCCACAATTACAGCTTCATTATATGGGCTGAGAGCCCCAGATAGGCCATCAAAATAGTGACTGATCAAGTCTGGTCAAAGTTTAACTATGAGTTTAAATGGTATATGAAAGAGCATACCTATACAATGTTGTATTTTCATGTTATTTGCCTATTTAACCACCTCAGGGGTTATGGTCTGTCATAACTGCAAAATCTCAGCCATGGAGATAATGTTTTAATTAACAGAGTGCCAGCTTGATTGCAGAGCATTCCATCTCAACAGTACAATACATGGTTCCTGCTCTACTTAACTTTTGACTAAGAAAATGTATGGAGTTTTCTTCTCCATCAAATGATTATGATAGTACTGTCAGTCGGCCTATCTCTGTCACATTATTCATCGTCATCATAATCACCATCATCATCATCATCACCCTTGAACCCTTTTCCCATTTTTCTACATGGAGTTGGTGTTTCACATCAACAGTTGTCACTTTCCTACCTTCTCTGACATCCTTGGTTCCTTTTTTGCATCCTGTACCTCCCAAATCTTCTTCATCAAACCATTTTCTGCTTTCCTGCACATGTGACTGAGCTATCATAATCGGTTCTCCTTGACCTTATTGGCAAACAGGGCTACTTTGGCTTCTACTATGATTTCTTTACTTCTTCATCTGCCCCACAGTTTGCATCCTACCACACTAGTTAGTTACTTCATCACCATTAATTCAAGCTTTCTGAGGTGTTCTGCCTTACCTGCCCAGGTTTCTGTGTCATGCAGAGTATTGGTTACACCATTTTTGTATACCTTACTTTTCAGATTATTTGGCATTTTTCTGTCATGCATTATCCCTAATATTCTGTCCCAGACTGTGCAAGACATCTGATTCTAAGTTTGACCATCTCATTTAGACTTGCCTTCTCCTCAACAAACCCCAAAATACTTGAAGCTATTAACATGTTTGACTATTTTCCCTTCTATCTCAGTTTGCAGCTTCTGCCAATGTCACCATTTGCTGCCATAACTGTCTTATCTATATTTAATTTCATCATGTGTTCATTCAGATCTGCATTGTACTCTCCTATCATTTACTAAAGTTCCTTTTCTGAGGCTGTTTGCAGTGTGACATCATCTGCATGCAAAAGCTTTGTTAATATGTTCTCTTCAACCTGTTTGCTAATGTAATCCATCGCCAGTAGAAAAAGCAATAAACCCCAGAGGTAAATTCTGATGCACACCCACTGCGACTGGGAGCCTCTCAGTGTGTCCAAATAATGTTCATTCTTGTGTCATTTGGTCCTTGTACATTGCTTGCACTAATTCAACCATCACAGGACTACCCATATCATCTTTCTTATGCTTTCTCCATATCTAAGAATTTCCAGTTGGGCTCTTTCCTCATCTTCAACTTATTCGTGACTATATATCTCACTACAAAACACTGAGTTGGTTGTGCTGTATCCTTGTTGAAACACAAACAGTAAACCCTTTATTCAAACACAAACAGTAAACCCTTTATTGAAGCACAAACAGGTTTACTGTTTGTGTATAAATAAAGACTATTGCTTGTTGGACTGATTTGGCTATCGCTGCATTGATATTAACTTGGATTATTATTGCTGCTGGTTTCGGGTCCTGATTAGCTGTGCTGATTTGTTTTTTTGTGCTGTGTCCTTATCTAAATCCATGCTCTTCATATCCCATCTAATGTTCTACTACTCTTGTTAATTGTTTATGAGTCACCCTCTCCAGTATTTTCATGTAGAGTCACAGGAGTTTGATACCTTTGTACTGTCCACAGCTGTGGATGTCCCTTTGTTGTTGTACACATGCCTCTAATCCTGCAGACATTAAAATAAATGCAAAGGGGCTTGAAAAGTTGGTACATCCAGCCAAAAATCTGGACAGCTAATTAGCATAAAATATGTATATCAAATTTCACATACCTCTTCCCTGTTCTGATACAGATGTGGGATACTACTCAGAAACACATTTAAAAAACAATGATTAACAAAAATGATAGAAAAATATAAGTATATTATTAAAGAGACAGTGTAAAATCTGTAGACTTTAATGAATTGTATTTCAAAATTTAACCACAAAATGCCATTTTTTTTCTTCTGAAAAAGGGAGATGCAAGATGCATGCATCTTTCTTTAAATTATTTGTGCCACTAGTATGTTGGTCATGTAGTGTGGTTTTCTGTGTACCAGACAGTCTCAAAAATCTCTTGTGATGAGAGGGATTCAGAAAATTGTGTGAACGGTTAATCAATTTGGAAAACAGGGACATACTTCTAAAAATAGATACATCATGTGCAGAAATAAATCAGACCTTAAAATAGGTAACTTCCTCACAATTTGAAAGTTCTGCTTGTCCACTGACATTAGAACGCTTATTTCCAATTATCTCAGATACCCCTGTCTCTCCATACTATGGTGACTTCCTTCAGTGCCCATTTTTCCCCTAATGCACCCAACATTTTACATATGCAATGACTTCATCGAACCTGCTGCTTTTCCTGACTCCATTTTCCTTAGTGTGATTCATACTTCTTTTAAGGTGGGCTCTTCTTCCTCTTTCAGTGTAGACTGCATGTGTAACAGTACAGTACCTCTATTGTTTTCTTCATTCAGAAGCTCATTAAAGTACTCATTCCATCTGCCCTTGATGTCCTCTGGACTGTTGAGCAGATTTATGCTGGCATTCCTTACAGATTGCATTTACCAGCTATCTTCTTTATCATTCTATAATTATCCTACAAACTGATACAGTTTCTTTGGTCCATCTGATAAGTCACTTTCCAGAAGATGGCAAGGTTTCTCTGATGCCTTGTTCTTTGCTATTTTGACTGCTGCTTTTGCCTCTTTGTTAGAGAACCAGTATTATGCTTAGCTTTGTCTGTCTCCCACTTCTTCCTGGACTCCTTTCTTTTGTTAACTTCCTGGACTTCTACATTCCACCACCAGTTGTCCTTATGTATATTATTTCCATACCTGCCTCAATTGCATATCTGTACTACCATTTTCACAAATTGTGTTCTGAGAAGCTCAAGCTGCCATTCTTTTTCATCTCCATGTATTTCCTCTTTTTCCTGAGGTACCAGAACCATGATTTCCCCCTTGAATTCCAGTGCTTTCACTCCAGTCATTTACAAGGTCTTCAGCCTAATCTCTGTTGACAATAGAACCATCTTGACTTCTGCATCCAGCTGATTCTGACCACCAGTTATTTATGACACACACTAACCGTTTCACTAGGAATAATATGAACACAATGCTATTTCCATACAAGGAGGAAATGTACCTGGGTTGCATGCTCATCACTCTTGTACATAATCTTGTGAATGTCTCTCTTGGAAAATCATGTGCTGGTCACCATTAAGTCATTTGCCATACAGAAGTCTAAAGTGGCATCTCTTTCATTATTCTTGTTTCTCCAGCAATGTAGACCATAAAAGTTATGATATTTTGTTCTCTCTCTGCGCTAATATAAGCGATTCAGATCCTCTATTACCAAGACCAACTCATTTTGTCTCATATTTTTAAAGAGGTCCTTTAACTGCTGCTGCTGCTGCTGAATGCCCTTTTTTCTTACCATGCCAGTCTTGTTGTGGATGATGGGCTGAGATTTATAAGACTGCTCTATATTTACACTATAATCTGACTGCCAGGAGTCTGTCACTAATTCTAATCCTAATTCTAATTACATTATTCACTGACTTTAGATGAGTTTGTCTCACATTTCCTTCAGCTTATCAAGTTGTCCTCCCCCCGGAATAACAGACTCTGGAACCAAGACCCTACCATACACACATACTGCACTGTACCACTTACCTGGTTTAGCAAATTTAATAAGGTGAAGCTGGTTGCCTTTATCCTATGCAAATTTTGCTTCACTGAAATGCATAAGTTCACGTGGTTATGCTGCTGTGTACATTTATATTTTTGTGCACTACTCTACATAGATATTGTGCATTTGTACATACACCACTGAATGCTTCCAAAACCTGTACTGAGGACATCTTGTTTAGAATGAGACACTCTATAATGTTATACCTATTCAGAGGACTGCAGACCAGCAACAACAACAACAACAATTATTGCTGCACAAGTCACAGTGGAACAAAGGTTACAATGACTACATTGCTATTTGAGTAAAACTAGGCAATCTTAGAATGAACTGTAAAAAGCAGTTGGGATGCCTTGTCACTAGACAGATTTCTGCCTCTGCATTTTAAAACCTTCCCCAGTGCCATTTACAAATCCCACATTCCTGCTTCCCTTCAGAGAGCTCATAACTTTGCATTCTTCCTAGCTATATTGTTCTAGAGTAACTAACAACTATAACAATACTTCTTTTATACTAAATACCTGCCACATTTGCCTACTCATATTTTAGCTGGCTTGCTTCACCAAGAAAGATTAATTTTGTTTTCAGAGAGTGTTAATTTTGTTGGAATAAGGCTGCATTCACAAGGTAACCTGCTTCCTTCACCCTTGATATGCTTAGCCTCACTTCTCTGCCCTACCTACCTCTAATTCCCACCCACCATCTTGTACACTACATTTAAACTTAATCATTTCCACCATTTCAATCAGCCAGTTGCAACTAGCCATCTCTGCCCCCACCATCTAATTTTTCATAAATCACCCATAATTTCACCATCCTAATAAACCACTCTTACCAAATTAACTACTCATTATAACTCCTTTCTCATCACTCTTCTACTGCTGATGCATGTTATAGCTTCCATAATCTTCTTCCCAATTCTATCATGTTTACTCTATACTATCTACAGATATACCATTATACTTTTCTTATTAACATCAAAAACTGCCTAAGTGTAATCTTTTCAACCATCATAGCAATCTATACTCATGTTTTCTTCCCAATCAGCCTTTAACCGTCTCCCTCATTTCTCGCAAACTGTTCTAATAGCATATTCTCTCAGAACTTACACCCACAGCTTTTATTGTTACTTTCTCTTCTGTTCTTCCACACTGTTTTCCTTTCTGAATTCATTGAGTAGAATCAGATTTACTTCCTGCACCTTTTCTTACCCACCAAATTTTTTCTGTACCCACCCATCAACAAGGCCAATCTATTTTCTGCTCATTCTTAAGCCCTTTACGTATTGGCCCTCTCCACATCTCTACATGGCACTCCTTATTTCAGCCACATACTATCATCTTGTACACAAACATACCATCACACACAATATTATGTCCATTTTTCTATAGCTGCAAGCCTAGTCAACTATGTGTTCACCCTCCTATTTAAAACAATAAAACAAGGCATAAACTGATCATCATAAATACCAACTCTATTTTTATAGTAAATATAAATCTCTATTCTACTGTTATCTTTTTCACTACATATCATATCAATGTGGCAATGTCCAGTCAAACATTCTATCACAACACCACACCCTGAGTTCCCTCAAAACCCCAATAACACCTTCTCAGCTGAATTCCCAGACCAGCCAAATAATGCTTGTCTTCATCTCTGTAACACAAACCTCCACAATGGAATAAGATTACAGGATTACAGCATCATTCCCTAAATACTGCAATGATAACTGAAATCTGGTTAAAAAATAGAAAGCATAAATAAATTCTCCATCCAGGCTATAATATTCTTAGACAAGCCAGGAAAAGGAAAAAGGTGGCAGAGTATATATCATTTACCTAAACAAAATGCAACTCTCTGGCTCTGTTTCTCCATCTCTGTAGCCTGTCCCCTGCTGATAACAATGAACTCCTCTTGCCCACACTTACTCTTAACAACCATAAAAATATATGTATAATCAGTATACAAAATATTCTCATAGTTGAGTATGTTGTTCCACTGTACCTCTTAAGGGTCGAACGAAAACCTATTATACTTGGTGATGTCAACACTGTCTAATGAAAACACAACTTTTGCCATAAATGTGTTCAGCTTTATCCAGCTCATCTCCATACCCACCAGGTATAGCAAAAGCACAAACAACAACTCCACTATTCATTGAATCTTAACTAAGACTCCTAAAACATTATATCAGGTAGTGTCCTCTTGACACCCTTAGTGAACACATTCTAACCTTTATCATCCATGATCAGTCCAACAGACACAGATAACATTGTTGTAACCAAGAGAGCGAACTTAAATATTTTCCACAAACACACATCCATCTTCTTCTTCTTTCGGCTTTTCCCGGTTAGGGGTCATCACTAATCTAAAATTACTTAAATGTAAACTATTACACACCATTCCCTTGGATGTAGCAGTGTCACTGTTTAATAAAACTTTCCTAAATGTTCTAAACTTGCACTACCCTGTTAGAGCTATGCAAATCAAAAGTACTCTAGCTCTGTGGCTATCTAAATAACCTTAATGAAGCAAAGAGAGAAAGCATGGGCATTGCTATAAAACATAACTGAAGCTAATCTCCAAAGCTATAAGTACCAGAAAAACAAAACTAAACACAAAATAAAATATGACCTAAAGGCTTACTACACAAGTCTCCATAATACACATCATAACAACCCCAAACTCTTCTGGTCCTCAATAAACCACCTCTTGCTCCCTGGTCATGTTACCTAACCTACCTCTCCAGAAGCTCACAAATGATTGGTGTAGCAGCATAATCCATCTCATATTTCATAAGATACAGCTACCTCATTACTAAAAAATTCTGCTGTACAACATGAACACTATACCCACTCATCTAACAAATAAATCCTCATTTTATCCTGTTACCAACTCTACTATAAAAAAACTCCTTCTCCTCCATTCAGGCTTTTTTCACTCTATTCCCTGACAGCTTATCTCCAGAATATATCAAAATAGTAGCAAATGCCATAGTATATCCAATATAAATTCAGATTAAACATCCATAAAGAAAACCATGTGTTTTCCCTGTTTAAGAAATAATACATTCTGCCACTACTTAAAGGTGGAATCTCATCTGACTTTTCCATCTACAAACTAACTGCCAGTCTACAGCTTTTATCTAAGGTGCTAGAAAAATGTATTGAAAACCAGCTTATCAGTTTGACCACTGACAACATTATATCAACCATACAACATGGTTCCACCCCATCATAGTACTACCACAGCCCATCTTAGTTTCATTACCAGCATAAACCATGACAGACATATAAACAATCCGATATCAGCAGTGTTCCTTGACCTGTCAGAAGTATTTGTCACATTTTCCTATACTAGGTTGATACAAAACATACTTTACTGGGACTGGATACATCATCACTTCTGTGGTTCAAAAGCTGACTGCCCAATAGATCACAGGCTGTAAAATGTCTCAGTAGGAGTAGATTAAGATCCAGTCTTGGACCCCTCCTCTTTAAAGTATTCATTAATGACATATACAGAGCTAGTGAACATGCCACCATTGTGCAGTATGCAGATGACTCAACATTCATAGGTTCATATGCTCGAAGGTTCATTGGTGCATCATAAGTACTTACTATACCTTACTGTGTCAGGATCTTAAGAAGCCCAGCCATACATTCCCATTAAGATTCCACCTTACATTTCAAGTTCAAACAACCCAGAGACAACCAAAACATTTACATGTTTCCCTTATGCATGAACAAAAGGGCTAAGCCAGGGATAGATTTGCAGTTACCTATACATTAGTCCAGCCTAAATTTAGAGTAAGAAAACTATCATTTGAATACAATAAGAAAAGTATTTTATTTTTTATATGGAGAGGAAGGTGATTCCAAAAAAGTGTATTCTCAGTGATACAAATCTATCCTTCTAACATGTAATATTTGTTTTGCAAAAGAGACGTAGATGTCCTGAGCAGGTGTTTATGTCCCCATTGGATTTGTGAATGCACACTATGTCTGAAAGGTTAGGGCCTGATAAGACTTAGTAATAGAGGCAGAGATCACCTCTCAGTAGCCTGTATAAGACTGAGAAGATGGACAAGATTTTGAGATAGTCTGTGTGTGTGTGTATATGTATATATATATATATATATATATATATATATATATATATATATATGAAATTGTATTTATTTATTTATTTTTGGGGGGAAGAAAGTGTTATGGGCATTCATTCAGTATCAGATATTTGGACAGGTATATACACCAAAGGAGGACTTATACTTCATATACCCTAATACTGGGTGATTTCAACTACCCTGCCATTAACTGGGAAAACTACTCGGGTACCAAGACCATTTCACAATGGTTCTTGGAATTCATAAATTCCATCGCCCTGGATCAACTAATCCATTGTCCCACCAGAGGCTCCAATATCCTAGACCTGGTCATTGCCAACATGGGAGATAGATGCTCCACACCAGTGATCACCCCATCATTGGTCAGGTCTGACCATAAGCAAATCACCCTTGACATCCACATCCCATCCCCACCCCCTACCCCCAGTAAGGAAACCTCTGTAAAAAACTTTTCCAAAGCCAAATCCATGCTACTTAATTCAGAAGTGACAAACATCACGACACCCATTCAGACAGGAGCTGAAAGTTCAACTGCTGATTCCTACACTAAGGCACTGTACAAGCACATCCACTTGTGCATGAATCGTGCCATCCCAAATAGAACCAAGATGCTCTCCCCCACAAAAAGGAAGCCAATATGGTGGTCCCCTGCCATAAACAAACTATACAACAGAAGGAAGAAACTGTTGCAGAAAAGAAGAAAGTCCCAGGATGCAGAAAACTCCCTTACCACCCTCAGTAAGAGGCTGAGATCTCTCATAAAATCCTCCAAAGCTAGTTATGAAAATAAAATTGCCAAAGCTTCCAAAGACAACCACAAGGTATTCTATAGTTATGTCAAGAATCTAAATGGCAATGCTCAGATCTGCTCTGAGCTACAACAGAATGGCATTAAATATACTGATCCCAAGGATATTGCCAATATCCTGGCAGATCGATTTAGTGCCAACTTCACCCCCCTCTCACCCCCTAAAAGGGCCCACCTCAATACCAAAAGATTGCCAAATTCCAGTAATCACGGCCACACAGGTAGAAGCTGCACTCTCCAAAGCTAAGAATACAGCATCCATGGGACCAGATGACATCCCGGGCTGAGTACTACATCAACTACAAAATGAACTGGCACCTCATCTAAATGTCATGTTTAATCATAGCCTCACCTCAGGCTTCATGCCTACTGAGTGGCGCACAGCTTCAGTTATCCCACTCCAAAAGGGGGCATCCACCTTGGATCCCAGGAACTACCATCCCATCAGTCTGACGAGCCTGATCTGCAAGGGCATGGAACGCATTATCATGGAACTTATAAACAAAGACATTGGCTACCTTCAAACAATGGACCCCACCCAGTTTGGGTTCATGAAGGGCCGATCTGATCTCCTGAACCTGAGTGGCTTCTTCGAATCAGTCTCTAGAACTGTGGACAAGGGTAAGGCCATCTACACAGCCTATCTGGACCTTGCCAAGGCCTTTGACACCATCCCCCACTCTGGAATCATAGATAAACTTACTAAGGTGGGCATTAATCCCTACGTCACTCGATGGGTTGCCAACTGGCTTACTGACAGAACACACACTGTAAAAGTAGCTGACTCCAAATCCAGTTCCAGACAAGTAACAAGTGGAGTACCTCAGGGTTCAGTCCTGGGACTGCTCTTGTTTGGTATCTACTTCTCTGAAGTACAGGCCAACACTAAGGAACTCTGGCTAACAAAGTTCACAGATGACTGCAAACTGGGAGCCATTACTGAATCCCCAAATGATGTGGATATTCTACAAAAGGGCCTTACAGAAACAGATACTTGGTGCCAGAGCTATGGGCTCAAGCTTAGTCCCAAGAAATGTATAGTTATCCTCTTTGGGAAAAAAACATGTACCCATGAATTACCACATAGGTGGCAGTACACTAAACACTGAAAGTGTGTTGAAAAACCTAGGGACACAGGTGGACAGTGGTCTCACCTTCGATAACCACATTGCTGCAACAGTCAGGAAATCCTTCTATGTGGCACACCTCATCACTAAGGGCTTTTCATCCAGAAAAAAAGAGGTCATTGTCCCACTGTACTTATCCCTCATTAGACCCATTATAGAGTACAATGCCTCATTTGGTATGTACCTCACAAGACATCTGCAACAGCTGGAAAGGCCACAGAAATACCTCACTAAAAGAATCACAGGCCTAAATTAGATGCCCTATGCTGACAGTCTAAAAAAAACTCCAGCTATACTCTGACATATCGTCGACTCAAAGGCAATCTCTAATTAACATACAAGGCCATGTCAAACCTGAGCTGTTGGACATGCACAACTTAAAGAAATCCCAATCCCTCAGAGCCACACACTCCAGGGATCTAAACCTTGTCATCACAATGAACAAAACATGCTGAAGGGATAGTTTCCTGACCCAGAGACTCCCCATACTCTGGAATAGACTGCCCATACATGTCAAGTAGAGCGCCTCCTTGGCCCTCCTCAAAAGGAACCTAGACAACTGGATGGGAGATAGGAAATTCACCCCGGGATCCCATCATTCGCCCTGCTAGACAGGGGTCCTGGGAAGTTAATATTGTGGGAAGAAATATCTGGGGAATTGTTATGGTTAGGCTTGTATAAGCCCTAGGGCCAATAGCCTAGTACCAACCTATGATCAGATTAATTGGTGCAGAATACAGTGGAATACTGACATCCCGGAACTTGGACACCATACCATTTGTAATAAGTTGAACAATAAAAAGGAGAACAGTTCATTGTCTACATAAATCCCCAGGTCCCTAACTACTGGATTAATTTTTACGGGGTTGCTAACAATGTGACAGTTACAAGGGACTTATTGCTTCCTAAATGCATCCTGCATACTTTATTCTACTCTTCCACTTCCATTCTTTCCATTTCTACAATTTTATTCTTTCTGTAACCTTTCCATCACTTCTTTCTCTCCGTTTTCTTTTCTAAATCCATTGCTTTAACTCGCCCATTCCTAAACTCTTCTCTTTTTGCCTTCTCTCTACACAATCCGTTTGGATATTGAGCTCCTCTCTATTGCTCCCATTTATTCTCTGTACTGCATTGCAAATTCTGTGATCTGGTACTGCCATGCATGATTTTTAAAACTGATCTTTCATGAATCTGCTTTGTGTATGTTTATTGTGGAGAAGTCAGTAGAGTTTCCACCTTTCTCCCTGGGTCTCTGCTGAAAAGGGTTTGCTTTTGCTGACCTATTGGGCTATCCCAGTAAACAAATCTAAATAAATAAATATATGGTTTCTAAAATACATAACAAATATATTACTTGGCGACTTTATTCTTGCAGTGATGGTATCAATCAACCAGTTTTATTTGATAGTCGCATCAGACTCACAAAACATATATAAATGGCCAAGTGGACTGACATAAGCATAGGCATACAAAACATGCTGAACTCAGTACTACCATCTGACCCTGAAAACACTTTCAAGCTGTATTTATACCAGGTATCAGTGATCATAATCTGATATTTGCCACTTGGAATTATGCAAAAGTAAAAAAATAAATAAATAAAATTAAACAACTAAACAACCTCCTCTATATTATTGATAGAAATAAATACCTCTGTCACTGTTTTAAAATACACCAGTCTGCCATGCCTCAAGTTCCTTTTTCTGGATAATGCTATCAATTACTTCAAAAACTTTTCTTGATGTGTTAGATTTTCTGGCCTCCCAAAAGAAAAAGTGCAGTGTATATTGTAATTCTGTGGATAATGTCTGAAACGAAAACTCTGTTGTACAGTAAGGGTCAGGTAACAGAAACCCATGATATAAACAACTCTCACAATCACATTTACAGTGTAAAATCATAAGTAGTTTTACTTTCTAATTTTACTTACTTCACAAAGTGAAGTTGATCTCTGAAAAATAAAAATAAAAAAAAAATTCTTTCCACAAACATTTTGACCAGCTGAAATATTGAAACCCTTCTAGAACACTATTTCCCTACTTGTTACACAAAGACAAAAAAAACAATTATCTAGTTCTCCACCATAGATATCCTTCCCCTTCAACTGTCCCATCCAGTCTTTGTATTTCCTTATATCTATGTCACGTTTGCAAATTACTTTGTAATCCCAAAATTATCTCTATGGCCTCATTGACTTTCTCTCTGAACACCGTATCTCTGTGGCCAACGGAATAGCTTATCCTGTAGCCATATTTATAAACAGACCAATCATGCAATCACATGTCCACAAAATCTGGATAGCATCTGTAATAATTCTTCTGTACAAGGGTGATTCAGCAGTATAACTCCTAAGCTATAGCCTCACATCTTTGCCCAACCCACTTTCTATGATGTTAGTTTATTTTCCTAAACTTCAGTTCCAGATATCGCTCACAAGTAGCATTTGCTATATCTACAGCAAGCTATATGCTGATAAAACAATAGTCTGTACATTATCCTCTCAAAGACTTTTGAAAACTATTCTCATCACAGGTCTGAAATACTGACTCTGCAGCCAAACAATGATTTTTTGGACAGACATACTCCTTGGGGTAGTGTCCATCAGCATAGGGATGCTCCACAGGCTCTCTATTTAACAAAACTTACAGGACTGTCAGATCTACAAGAGGAAGCATTTGCTATTATTCAATCCAGTATAATACATGGAGGTGGAAAATATACAAGTGCAAACAGGAATGATTCCAACTCATGCCTTCACTCTTAAATGTAAGGATTCAGCCTTGGTTAAATGGCTTATGGCCCAGGCTACTTCTGTTTTTAAAGATACAATACTCACATCCCTGATAAGTAACATCTCAATTTCACTGGAATGAGAATGCCATCTCCATACATAAGCATTTACTATATTTCATACTATAAGTGCATACGCTATGACTAGTAAGTCATTGACTTATACAGAACATAAGTTCTATTGCAAACAAACCTGTTAGAACCAATGGACAGGCTTGATTTCTGAGGGATTTCTTTATCAAGCTACCATAATGTACCTAATATTTGCAAGCACTATGCAAACTTGAATTGCCTTGTTTGTTTCTGATTGTTACCATTTAGTTTTACTCCCACAGGGTGAGGCTGATCTCTTGCTGACTACAAGGTAATATCAGGATGAGTTTCAGTAGCTGACGTCCATGCTTCTGGTTAAGGCTTCACTATAACTAACTTATCTGAAGTTTCTCTAGAAATTGTCTAAAATTTCTCTAAATATTAAACAATTGCCATATAACTTGTATTGATTCTTAACCAATGTTTTTATATTATGTCTAATTTGTTATAATTATTTAAACTGCAGATGTTTTTGTTTTATTTTTGAGGACTGTAAAATTATTGTTCTTAAAATGTTCTGTAATAGTTTGGAGTACTTCTCCCCAGGCCTCTGCTGAAAATGCACCTTTAACCAATTGGACTTTCTCGATAATCAAATGTTAAATGCCAATAAATAATATAAATAAATAACCTCTAGCAAGCACTGAACATGGCTGTTATATTTTGCTAGGATACAGTTCTGGTACCTTGCATAAGTGTTTTTCTGACAACTTTGATAAGTGTGTGTGTGTGTGTGTGTGTGTGTGTGTGTGTGTGTGTGTGTGTGTGTGTGTGTGTGCGTGTGTGTGTGTGTGTGTGCATGTGTGCGTGTGTGTGTGTGTGTGTGTGTCTGTGTGTGTGTGTGTATGTGTTTTTTTCAACTAAGTTGTATTTAATCACCTCTGATAACATGAGACAATAGCTGGGCAGGGTGAGCAACTGCAGTATTTATTTTATCAATTTTATGTATCAAGTACATTTTCATTTGTGATTCATGAACCAAATCTTGATAGAAAATCATCCTCAGATCTTCTTTCCTTCAAAACAGATCATCTTTGCTGTTTTCTCATTAAACATTTTAAAATGACTGTTCTGCATTACTTTCAATGCTGGTCGTTTGTTATCTGGTACTAGCAAGGACAATTACACAAAACCTTGGATTTAGCCTTCTTCTTATCAGCAGTTTTGCTGATATGATTTCCACAACTAAAGCACTATTTGTGTATTGTAACAGAGACAGGTGGCATCAGGCTAATCACAGTGGTTACGTTTATATAGAATGGTTTTGAGTGTTTGCATATGGGCATTGCCATTTGATTGTGGGTACCTGGAAGTGGGTATTGTGTATTTGAATTCTCACTGTTTGTTGAAAGCTTTACATTTCTAATAAATTGTGGCTCGTTGTCAGAGACTACTTGTTCTGTAATACCATATCTAGAAAAGACCGAGTTCAGTACAGAAATTGTTTAAGAACATCAGGGTATCTTGACTAGCAGTTGACACACAGTAAGTTCAGACATGGCAATGAAGGAATTTCATGTGAAATTAAATACTTTTTAGTTCTGACTCCTAAACATGCCTCACAGTCCACAACCTTGTATTATTTATTCACCTTGCATAGATATAATACATTATGACCATATCTCTTTGCTTTCATTTTGAAATGCAAGACATCTGCACAGTTTTAAAAACATCTGACTAACGATATCTGTTGGAGATAGCATTGCTAGTGTCTATGAGAGTACAACATAGAGTTACAGAAGCACGTTTGAGTGCACGCCCCACTGTTCTGCTCGCTGGCCTATCACATCAGAAATAACAGTGGTGCTTAAGCAGTATTGGAAGGAATACATGGTGAAGCTGCAGACCAGTCTCAATTAAGAGTATTATGTGGGTTGATATGTAGTTAATAAGAATGCAAATTGAATAATTTGCCCATAAAGTCGACCATATTCAACACAATTACTTTATTTTAGGAAATAGGAATACATCAATGTATGTCGATGAGAATGTGGAGTATGCATCCTTCTGCCTGAGGTTGATTTTGAAGCCAGAGAGGGTCTTGGATTTAACTTCATGTCACTCTAGTAGAAACAAATAGATAAGTATCAGTGTAAGGAATTAATGCCTAAGCAACTAGGAGGAAGAGAGTCTAAAATTACATCTTAAGCTTGCTACATGTAATTTGCAATATAACAGGTCTTGAATAAACTAATTAGAATAAAGTAATTTGCTTAGGGGATGGATGAAATATCCTTTATATGGCAAGATCATTTATGAAAACTGGAAAATAGTAGTGGAAACAGGATGAATTTATGCAAGATTTGCCAAAATATGCAAAGAAAACAAAATTGCATTCTTGGTTCTAACTCTGTTGATACCATTAGTTAAATATGCAAGAAAGTGCATGCTTCAGCATAAAGGCTTGGCATTATTAACTACTGAAGTGGTTACATATGTTAAAGTTATTCTTGTCAGAGCCAGGACACTGAACTAAATCCTTCCAAAATATGATAAGTACATGTATTTGAATGACTTCTATAAATTAGTTCATTTTTTACTCACCCCTGGTAAATAAACTACTCTCCCCCAGTCTCATCTAATTCAGAAGATATAGTATTGAAAAACATTTTCAGGAACTACTTTGAAAAAGCAGTGCAACATGTGCTCATTTCATCAAATTATCTCCCTGATCCAATAAAACCAATACAATTCCAAATTCATCTATACAGGATAAATGAAACTCTTACTGTAAAAAGTGGAGGTTCTTTCAGTGCTAATGTACGACTCAGATTCATAAAGACATTTTTTATTCCAAAACCACCAAAAAATAAATGACCGATTACCTTCGAACATTTTAAACACTTTATTAAAATAACAAACAGATATAAAAGTTGTATTCTCTAGTGCTTCCGCTCTTCAGCCTTTATAGAGTATAACTTCATTCTCCCATAAACCCTTTAAATACACAAACCCACTTCACAATTAACTAAATAATTAAAACATTGTTTTAATTATTTAATTTGTTAATTGTGGAGTGGGTTTGTGTCATTTTAATAATGTGCTTGAAGGTAACTGGTCATCTACTTTTTCGTGGTTTTGGTGTTTCTTGTATCTGGTGGTTGTGGTACATTTTTTATTACTTTGCCATTCCTCTGACAATGCTTATAAATAGAAATATTACAAAAGGAGCAGTTTCTAATTTATAGAAAGGTGTTTGTTCTGCTTCACAACAAAAACGTTGCACTCCTTGTGATGTCCTTGCATAAAACTCTGTATTAAAATTCATTAAAGGATTATTGAATTCCAAGATGTAGACTTTCTCCACTCTCATAGTATTATTGTGCATTTCATCACTGAAAGCCTGTGGTGCAGATACTGCATCATTTTATTGACCTCGATACTGACCTATGTGGTATCTCATGGAAAGCCATCACTTAACTAGATGCATCTTACTAATATGCTTAGGTTCTTTTGTATCACTAATGTCCTACTGATGCTACTGCATTGCATCCTATTATGTGATTTTCTATGTTGTTTGCTATGTGACTATGTTGTTTGCTATATGACTGTCTATGTTGTTTGCTATATGACTGTCTATGTTGTTTGCTATGTGACTGTCATAGTTTGCTATATGACTGTCTATGTTGTTTGCTATATGACTGTCTATGTTGTTTACTATGTGACTGTCTATGTTGTTTGCTATATGCCTGTCTGTGTTGTTTACTATGCAACTTTCTACGTTGTTTGCTATCTTGTTTGAGAGGAAGCATGCCTAAGGGTAGTTGTGGGCAGACCATTTTTTTGAATTATGTCATAATTACTCATTGGAATTACTCAGCTACATTTGCCTACCACGAACTACCATTAGCAAATCAATGCCATCTTGAGTCAAGTATTTCCATGGCTTCCAAGCCTTTTTTTAATTCTTTCCTTCATTATTGATCCCTGGATTTCCACACAGCTGTAGTTAAACTGACAGATAGATTAGCCAGCTTTCTCCTTAGTCCTGCTCCCATTCTTATGTAGGGGAATGACATTTGCCCTCTTTGAGACTTCAGCATATGCATTCCCTCTTAGAATTTATTAAAAGGATCAGTTACTATTACTGCCAGATGTTCATAATATTGATCACTGCTGCTTTAGCTAAAGCTATGGGGGTTATATCCTGCCAAGGATATAAGAGCTGGCTAGATTCCAAAGCTTCAGGGCCACCATCCATGCATCCAAACTGTCAGTCAGCTCAAGCTGAGCTGATTAAAAATACAGGATTGGGCACCGAACCCTTTGGAGCTTTCCTGTCTTTGAAGACAGCACTCCTCTGTGGGCTTTTGAGGATAAAATGTCAGTTTGTGCTGTTCCTTTGCTGGACAGATACATTTTTTATTGTACTTTCTTATTTAGGAAAGTTATTTTTAAGCTAGGAAATTGTGTTTTAATTGGCTGTTATGAGACTTAACTGTACTTTTATACAGATTCATAGGTGTTTACTAGACTAACTACCACAAGGACCTTTTTAAGCCTAGCCATGCATCCAAAATCTCTGACAAGTTCTGGTACCCTTGATAAGATGGGAGATGAAACATTCACAAGCAGGGGCCTGTGAGATGAACCATTTACATGCTACCTCTGTCCATTAGAGACATGGGTGCCAAACCAGGGTGGATTTCCTGTTCCCTATCCAACTGCCCAAGTTACATTTGAATTGTCAGCTTACAAGTTGTTTAAAATATTGAAAACCATTTTTTATAGAGGCATTGTGTATATTGCAACTCTTGAGGCTGATGGAGTGTTTTAAAGTGCTTTTTACTGTGCTTTTGTGTGAAAAAAATGCCTTTTAAAAATTTAAATTTTTATTGGACCTTGCTGCTTGATTTCCCTGGGAAAGGGGTACCATTTTCAGATTGACATTGGAACAAAGTACCATGGTCAGTCCTTTCTCCAGCCAGAAAAAGAAAGATTTTGCAAACAGCCTTTGCCACCACAGCAGGGTTAGCATTTCACCTCAGCCACAGGTGGATGACTCTGCTGTGGTCATAAGATGTTCCTCAAATCATTCATCTATTACTGCCGAGCCCTCTCTTATAGCACCTACTACCACTATGTACTGAAAGTTATCTATGTCCTCTGCAGCTGTTATGATCACCTCAATGGACAAGGGACAGCCACGATTTTCAGTACTTGGAGAGAAAACAGGGAAGACTTCCTTGCTTGGTCAGAATTTGTGCACATCCCTGAGGAGCTGCTGCTGCTATTAACAATACTGTTAGCTCCACCCCATTTTTCATATCAAAAAAGAAACAGAAAACTATGTATCTCCTACACCTCAAATTTCTTCAGACAGGAGTAGTACACTGGTTCTGATTCAGGGTTTAATTTAGGCTACTGATCTTTCTTATAAAGTGGTTTCTGGTACAAGAAAGAGAGGTGCTACTTTTCCTAAAGGGATTCATGATTCTGAACCTGGGCAGGAAGATGAAGGGACAGATACAGGGTTTCCTCCTCAGATGTCTGATTCAGACTCAGATGAGAGCTCAGTTTCAGATTCTCCTGCTGTGGTTTTATCTTTCTCAAAGACTACTTCCGGAATGTGTCAATGTTTTCAGTGGGAAAATACTGAGGCCTTTCAGTCCCTCAGAAAATACTAAGAGCTGTTACAGAAGGAATTTTCAGATTTGCACCCATTCTTCCAGTTTTGTCAACTCTGGAGAACGTGTGTGCCACTGCTTGCAGTTACCTGATAGTCAGCCTGCTGCCCTGAAAATGCCAGATAGAATGTATAAGTTCCTCAGTCTTTTAGTTTTATACACTCATCATAAACCTGACCCAGCAGATATAGCTTTAGTTAATCCTACTGCTGCTAAACATTTGGTTAATTCCAATCCTATGCTTTCTAACAATAATGGGAAGATTATTGATAAGTATTGGGAAAAAGTGTATGCTTCTGCAACTTTGATTTTCAGAATTTTCAATTTTCAGGCTCATATGGCAAAGTTTATTCTGTGTAATTGTGAAACTATGAGGAATGTTTTGTGTGCATTTTTTTCTTGTCTGTAAAAATCTGCTTTAAATAATTTAGTTTATTTCATTTCATTATTATTTCATTTCACAGTTTACAGCTAATTGTTTACAGTGTTTGTTTGACTCCATTGATACTTCTTCCAGGGCTGTGCTCACTTGTACTGTTTTATGAAGGCTCGCTTGGCTGTGTTCTCAGAACCTCCTAGATGATGTGACAAATAGATTTTAAATTCTCCTTTGGATAGAAATTTGGTTCCTCAGCTGCAGAGGTTATCACAATTCATGATGAAAGGGGCAAGTTCATACAGGAAAAGTTTTAGCCTTCCTCTAACCCTTCATCTAATTTCAGCAAAAACAATATAAAAACCAAAATGCAGGTAAACAGATGTTTAAGAAGAAATGGTGGTATGGGGGTGGGTCTAAAAAGAATTCAGGAGCCACCCAAAACCAAGGACAGTCCAACAAGTCAGACTGACTATTTATGAGACATTGCTGTCCTCGCAACCAGTTTCTTTTTTCCTTCCAGAAAGTCTGAATAACCACTTTTCTCTTTTCCAACAGATAGTTTCAGACAAATGGGATCTAAACGTCATTCATCAAGATTATAGACAACAGTGAGAGGAAATCCTTTTCAGGAAGTAGTTCCTCAACCATCAAACCAGACTCCTCTTTCCCCCCTGTCCTTCAACACATGCTATCTCATGGAGAGACAGAGACTCCTTTCCAGGTTGGGAAAAAGGGTTTTATTCAAGAATGATTTTGGTGCCAAAGAAAGAGGATGATTAGAGACCAGTTCTAGATCTTTCTTTCCTATTGTTATAGTTTATAGTACCTAGGTTCAAAATGGTGTCACTTCACAACCTGTGACCTCTTCCTCTTCATTTAAGTTTCCTGGTAACACTAGATTTAAAAGATGATTATCATCACATCCCTATTCATCCAGATGTCCTGCATTTCTTAAGGTTTTGTCTGCCTGAATCTCATTATCAGTTCTCTGCCTTACCCTTAAGATTATCCACTGTACCAAGAGAGTGGTCTAGCTCCAGTTATAGCTCATTGCAGGCTACAGGGTATCCACATTTTTCCATAGTTAGATGACTTGCTTATCTTTGCAGAGTCTTTCTCAAAGTCAGGAATCTCTGACTTGGGTAAGAGATCTCTTACTCAACTTGTGATTCCAAGAAAACATTCAAATGTGTTTTTTGACTGCTTCACACAGGATTGTGTTTCAGAGTCAGCTAGACACCTCAGTTCAAAGAGCTTTTCTTCCACAGCAAAAGCATAGATCTATATTTAGATCTATGTTTAAGGTTTTCCACTCAGATGTCTGTCACTATCAGGGACTACCTCATGATTTTGGGTTTCATGTTATCTATGATCCTCATGACACCCCCAACAAGATTCCATATTAGAAAGATACAATGGTATCTGAAGTCTCACTAGTCCTACCACTACCATCTTTTGCCTTTGCAGATCCCACTTCTGGGGTTTGTTAGAAGAGACGTCACTTAGTGGAGACGGCAAATTTCCTTAAACCTAGCTCTCACCTTCTCCTTCTCTGCTTCAAAGCAGTCATTTACTACAGATGCCTTGGACTTGGCTTGGGGAGCAGTTTCAGGAGGGACAAAAGGAGATGCAAGCACATAAATATAAAATAAATACTTGCCCTTGTCTAGGCATTCAACTCTCTGAATCATCTTTGGTCCCTTGGACCTCTTCAAGTTGTTACAGACATTACCACAGCCATGTGGTACATCAACAGACAAGGGGAAATCAGGTCATACCCTCTTTGCAGACTAGTCATGGTAGCTGGTGTATAGCTTCACAACCAAATTTTACTCTACAGGCAACCTACAATTTGTCAGTGCAAAACTGTGTGGCAGACAAGCTGAGCAGAGCAAGGGCAGATTCTCATGAATGGAAAAAAGATTGGGGGCTGTCCAATATTTGATCTATTTATGGGGAGTTCTTCAATTAAACCTGTTTGCCCCCTCTCTGAACAATCTGATAGCAAAATCCTGCTCCAACACTCCATGCAGGAAGGCCTGGAAGACACATGCCTTTTCATTTCTGTGGACAGGAATGCTCCTGTATGCTTTTTCACCCTTTCCACTAATATCCAGGTTACTTCTTAAGGTTCAGAATGAATTCCCTAAGATCACTGTAGGGACCCCCTTCTGGTCCAGGCAAAAATGGTTCTCCCTTATTTTGGAGATGGCCAGGGCCAATTACCACAAGTTTCCTCACAGAATGGATCTAATTACACAAGAAATTGGATGTTTGATGTATCCTAACCATGGTCAACTTCAACTGACTGCTTGGATGATAGGGTCTTAATTCCCTTTAGCCACCTGTTTACCGAGGATATGCAGCAGGAAATAATGGAAGCAAGAAAGCTTGCAACTAGTAAATCATATATTAGCAAATGAAAAAGTTGTTCTAGTTGGTGTAAACAATATAACCAGGACCCATTCACAGCTAGATGTTCTCCGGTTTTATAACATTTGTTTGAGTTACTGTCCTATGGCCTTTCTTACTCCTCCATAAAGGTTAATTTATTAGCCATTTCAGCATGCTTACCCATGGAGTCTCCTCTTTCAATGCCTCATCATATTAAACTGTTTTTGAAATGGGTTTTGCATAAGAGGCATCCAAAAAGCTGATGGCCACTAATTGGGATATTAATTTTGCATTAAAAAAGAAATTTTCCATTTGAACTATCTAATCTGGCTGACTTGAGGTTCTTAACATGAAAAACTATTTTACTAATTGCTCTGAACTTTGCAACTACAGTATTTGAAAGTACTATCCATCTCCCTGATTTCTTTCCTGAACCTAAAAATGAGGTGGAAATCATGATCAATAACTTGGATATCCACAGATATCCACAGACGACTCATACTATTTTAACAAAAGTAAATTTTCAAGTCTTCAGAGCAGGGTTAATTTCTTGTGAAGGTAAGAAAAAGTGACAACCTGTGTCAAAACATATGATTTCCAAATGGTTTTCTCAATCTTTTACCTTTTGCTACACTCACCACAAAAAAACTATTCCAGACAGGGTCAAGGCCTACTCTACCAAAACCTTGTCTTTATTTATGGAGTTTTGGAAAGAGATAGATTATAGAAGTATTCTAGAAGCAGCAACTTGTTCCTCTATATATACTTTTACAAGACATTACAACCTTGATTCCTTCTCTAGGTCAAGATCAGACTTTGTCAGGCCCATTCTCTAGAGTCTCCTGGACCCTCCTCTTCCAACTCCCAAATGTGGTAAGCTATTGCAATCTGCCCATATAGCTAAGGCTACTGCAGCACTGGTCAATATGATAAACATAGTACAGTTGTGTAAATAAAATTACCATAACAGTAGGTGTTTGAATGATCCCTGCTGCAGTAGCTGCTCTCTCCCTCTATCCTCTGTGCATTTGGTGTGCTGTTTATCCCAAGGTGTGAATACTTATTGTTTGATACTCCTATCATTGTCCTTTCAGGACTCAGACTTCCTCCCTCTATTGGCACGAAAGCTCTGGAAGGCTTGGGATTTAAACCTGTCTTTGTAGTCAGCTCATTTCTAGCTGACTGATGGTTTGGAAGTTGGTCAGCTGTCCTATCCTTGGCAGGATATAACCCATATAACAAAAGCTAGTGCAGCACCAATTTTGTAACATCAACTGTTATGGTAAGTTTTCTTACACAACTGTACTTTCTCCCATCAGTTCTCTAAGTGTTCTAGTGTCAGGATAACTACATTCTGTTATGTTGTCTACCTTTAATTTCTTTAATTTCCTTCATGACTTTTTCATCTGTGAAAGGAATGAGATCAACCATTTTATCATATTCAGTTATCAGAAGTGATTCTTTGTGAATAAAACAGAAATATTAATTTATCAGCAATACTGCTTCATCATCCCTTTCCATAAACTGCCTCATACCTTTCATTCTATTCTACTGTAAAAAGTGTCAGACTAGTAGAGCAATATAAGAATCATATCAACATTAAGAAGACAATTTCGCAATATTAACACAATATTACATAGCAACCAAGTAGGAAGGAAAAGCTAACTTCTGCAACATCATGAAAAAAGGAAAATTAGATGATATGAAACTGAAAATAAAAACATTATTATCACTTGGCTGAAACAGAGTCAGATCCAGCACTAAGTGACCTAGGCAGCTGCTGGGGGACAAAGCACAACATTACAACATTAGATTAATTAAAATAAAACAATGAAAGTTATTTACATTACTTTTCTAACTATTGCTTTAAGGACACATTCTTACTGCTTTAGGATTGCAGACACACATCATGCAGAGCGATGAGCTAGATTTGATTTTCAAAACACATTAGTGAGAACAGCATTATGTACGTGTCTTGCTGGTGCTTTAGGATTTTCGATGAATGCACACTGCAAATATGATTTTCGGTTCCCTATTAAAATCACAAAGGTCCACTTACCTGAATATGGAAATGTCTACACATATACGTCGAACCGCAAAAACACTGATCATCCTGAAGCACGAAATCCAAAATGTCAAATCGTCATGGTTGGCCCTTCTGCAGTATAGCTCCATAAGGTAAGTGTGTGATAGTTCCGGACCTTAGGGTTAGGGTGCGGGTTAACGTAAGTGCATAGATAGTAGCGTATGTAAGGTTTAGTGTAGGGTTAGAAGTAGGGTTTTGTTAAGTGTATGTGTGTAGGTTATTTATTTTGTTTGGGTATAGCTCCGTAAGGTAAGTGTGTAATAGTTACGGACCTTAGAGTTAGGGTGTGGGTTAAAGTAAGTGCATAGATAGTAGCGTATGTAAGGTTTAGTGTAGGGTTAGAAGTAGGGTTTTGTTAAGTGTATGTATATGATTTATTTATTTGGTTTGGGTAGGTAGTATGTAGCGGGTGGTGGGGTTGGACAACTATGAAGGTTCGAGTTTTTAAATTTCGCGGTTTAGGGCATTCAGTGTATTCGTGGTTTGGGTAATATGTGTCGATGATTACGTATTCGCTGAGTAGGACTTTCGCAGTTCTAATATAGACCCTGATTTTCAGCAGCATTATGAATGGAATGCCAGGTACAAGCTCTGTGTGTTTTGAAAATGTGTTGCAGGATGACAGCATATGTGTATGTGTATATTTCTATTTTATTTATTTTATTTTACATTTGTTAACTAGGAAAGTATGACTTGGAATGAGCCAATTTTCATCAGAGGCCCGAGGAGAAACACTCCAGATGCATGTCTTTGTAACATGGGAGGAAACCGGAGCACCCAGAGGAAACCCACACGAACGAAGGGAGGACACGCAGTCTCGGCACAGAAGGCACCCCAGCCAAGAATTGAACTGCAGAACCTCTTGCTGTGAGACGACAATGGTACTGCTGCACCACTGTGCTATTATGCTTTAGGATGTTCAGTAATGTTACCATGTGTGTGTGTGGGTGTGTGTGTGGGTGGGTGTGTATGCATGTTTGTGTGTGTGTGTGCGCATGCGTGTGTGTGTGTGTGAGACTGTGTGTGTGTGCAGTTCCTCAGGGATCAGTCCTTGGACTGCTCCTTTTCGGCATTAACTTCTCCGAAGTCAAGGTCAATGTAAATGGTCTTTGTCTGACTAAATTTGTAGATGATTGCAAATTAGGAGCTGTCATTGAATCCCACACTGACACAAATGTTCTCCAGGAGGGACTGACACAGACAAATAACTGGTGTCAGAGCCATGGAGTAAAACTAAATGCCAAGAAATGCATAATAGTATCCTTCAGGAAGTCATGCACCTCTGGTAACTATCATATTGACAATGGGTCTATATCAGATCATCGAAACGGTTCATTATCGAATGCCGCAATGTCGAACTGCAAAACCTGAACCCTAACAATATCAAAACCTCAAAACAGTGAATTTTTTCCCAGGGAAAAAAAATTGCTGTTCCGAGAAACACACACACACCACAAGCACACTAAAAAGCAGCAATTGACACACATACATTTAAAAGTTACATCTAACCCTACACGACACTGCACATACACTATTATCTATCCACTTACCTTAACCCAGACTCTAACCCTAAGGTCCATCACTATCACACACTCACCTCACCCGCGCCCTAACCCTAACTCACTTAACCCACCCCTAACTCCAAATTCTCACGATCGCACACTCACCTCACCCGTGCCCTAACCCTAACGCACTTAACCCGACCCTAACCCCAAATTCTCACTATCGCACACTCACCTCACTCGCGCCCTAACTCACTTAACCCACCCCTAAACCCAAATTCTGTCACAATCACACACTTATCTGACCCGCGCCCTAACCCTAACTCACCCAACCAGTGCCCTAACCCGAACGTCCACACAATCACACACTTACCTTAACCCAACCCGTAACGTTCCACTGCATCGCTGAAAATAGCAAAGCCACAACAACGGTCAACTGATTTCTTTCCCTAGGAAAGAATTCAGTTTTGTGCAGCTTTGCTGTTTTCAGCATTCGCGATATTGGGTTCGTTATTAGATCATTCAAAATTCTGCCATTTCGATGATCTAATATAGACCCATTGACAACACACCCCTTACAGTTGACCCAGTAGTCAGGGACTTAGGGACACACATAGATAGTAATCTAGCCTTTGATTATCACGTGTCTACAGTAGTGAGGAAATACTTCTATGTTGCGCAACTTACAGGCAAAGGTATGGCATCTAAGTCCAGGGAAGTCATTGTTCCACTGTATTCAACATTCATCATATCTATCATTGAGTACAATGCCTCCTTTGGTATGTACCTAACCAGGCATATCCAACAACTGGAACATCCACAGAGGTTCATCACTAAAATAATACAGGGTTTAAGTAAAATATCCTATGCAGACCGCCTCAAGGCTCTATCCCTGTATTATATCTCCTACAGGCTTTTGAGGGGAGATATATGCCTGACATACAGGGCATTGTCAGACCCCACTCTGATGGACCTCCTGCATATCCACAAAAACAGCACTAGAATACCCATTCTAAAGACTTAAATCGTGCCTGTGATATAAATAGGACTCGCTGGACAGGCAAGTATGTATCCTAGAGATTACCTTGTCTCTCGAACAGGCTCCACATCCACGTTAAGCAGAGATCCTCCCTAACCTAATTCAAGTGCAACCTCAACAATTGGATGGGGAACAGGAAATTCATGCCTGGTTTGGCTCCAGTGTCTCTAATAGATACAGGCGACCTGCAAATGGTTCATCTCCCAGGCCCTAGCTTGTAAATGTTTCATCTAGCAAGCCACTGCTTATAATTATCAAGGGAATCAGAACTTATCAGAGATTTGGGATGCATGGCAAGGCTTAAAAAGGCCCTTGTGGTTGTTAGCCTAGTAATAAAATATGAACCTATGAACCTATGGGTAATTTTATAATTTATTGGTTTATACATTTTATTTTACTGTTTAATGGAAAAATTGTTTAAAACTACAAATTTGAAATGAACACAGGAAGGTGAATCAAATAACACATGCATGTATGCATGGTTCTAGAAATGGATGCTGGGGGGGGGCCCATGATTTGAAAATAGCCTAGGGACCAAGGTACACTTAATCCACTACTGACTGTAGGCATTTTCAAAGATTGAGAGTTTCAATACATTTTCAGTGTATGTGACTTTAAATGCATTTTCAATTAATGTGATTTAAAATGCATTTTAAATGAATGTGAACTTCAATGGAACAGACGTTTACTGTTGCTCATGCTAAGTCTGTTTTCAATGTGCAACTGGTTTGTTTAGAAAATGGCCATCGGTGTATGTGCTGCAAAATTTCAAAGTAGTGTTAGTAGCAGAACAGGTAGCATACTCTCCTTTAGTGCAGAAAGCAGTGGGTTCTAATCCCACAATATGTGGATAGATTTCTGGCACTGCAGTGTACTTTAAGGGGATTGTTGCACTCCCGAGTGTGTTGTCCTTCAGATGAGATGTTAAACTGAGGTTGCATCTGCTTGCATTGATGGTAGATCCTGTGAGATCTTTTACATCCACCTGAGCTATCAAAAAGAGTCAGGAGAAGTTCCCTAATGTCCTTGCCAAATTCCCCCTACTAGAATAAATACAAGGGGTTTTCCTAAAAAAAGACTACCACCCTAGTGGGACTAACCTGATCAACAAAGGATAAACAAATTAAAAGTTTTAAATTAAATCCAAATCTCTGTCTTCATTTCACAAGCAAAGAAGAAAATAATATGCATACTGACACTTTTGAACAGTGTTTATGGTAACTGGAGAGAGAAAGAGAGAGAGAGAGAAGTAATGGGACACTGAAATGGCTGCAGGGAGGGGGGAGGCATTACCCTACCAAGCACCCCATTTGACCCTGATCCAGTTCTGGGCTGAAATATAGTATTGCAAGTAATACACAATTAAATGATCACATTTTACTATATTCTGATAAATATATACAATAGTGACTGTAAAAGACTACCATTTTTTATTAAATGTAGCCTTTCAAGCTGATATTCTACAAATATGAGGTTTAGCAACAAAGTAAACTGGTTTGAATGTGTTAAGCAAGAGCAAAACATGTCAGTATAAAAAGCACATGAATGCAAAGTAGAAGTAATTAAAACAAAGCAAAAAAAAACAAACAACATTTTGTAAGGAACATAACAACACAATGACATCAATACTTCCAGACTCACATTAAGAGAATCATGAAATTCAAACATTTAATGAGAAAGACTAATCAGACAACAATAGGATTTTCATTGAGTTCCATGCAGATGGGCAGAAAGAGCAAAATGAGTGAATTAAGCCAATGTAGTGGTGCATAAGGCTTATAGAGAGCAGATGGGGACTCAGCACAAAAAGTACTGTTTAAAATAAATATAGTAACTATACCTTGAGCAACCACAGCCTGAATAAAAGAGGAGTGGGCTTTTTTGTTTAAGCATAAAGACTGTTAAAGATTTGTATGGAAAGGAGACATCAAATTAATACTGTGAACAAAGAATCAAAATGTGTTTTCCAATAACATCATGAACAAATCAGTCATTTCAGCTTCTATTAGCTAATGCTAATAGAAATCAACATATTTTGCCGGATATAAAAGCACATCACAAAGTAATTTATTTCCAACGTTTTCTTCTAGTTACTAATATCTAGTTTCAGTCATAAAATGAGTGAAGCGGTCCCAGAACAAACACACACACACACACACACACACACACACACACACACACACACACACACACACACACACACACAAAGAAAAGAAACAGTGGCAGTAGCAGCAGTTTCAGAGCCATCTAAGGTGCAAAAATCAGATGAAGATAACATTGAAAATCACTTTACCAAGACCATAGTCTCCAACTGAATATGTGGCTTCACATCTGCATGACAGGCCAAAAAAAAAAAAAACTCAGAAAAGTTAAGCAGGAAGTTTTCCCATCATCTGCAAGAACTTAAAATTTGATAGTAACAAATTACAATAGTGGTTTAGTTATTGTTAAATGCCTGGACCCCCAGGTTTAAACTTTAATGCTGATTTCAAAAGTTGCTTAAAAGAGAAATGTATTAAAATTAGTTAATAGCATATGTGCAATCATAAAAATATATACGCGTGTCAAATTTGTTTTTTGTGTTTCTTTACATACCAATCGAAATGTTAATTCGCTGTTTTTATAACTATGCTTTTGTAAGATGTTAGCAAATGTTTCCTTCACTGTGGAGGAGAAAGATGTCAGGAACTCCGAAATATAATAATTACTGATCTGCCCAGAAAAAGTGAATGAATTTGTGAGATCTCCAATAAAAGTGGAAGAATATAAGCACCAAAATACAGAACAAATGAAAATTGCTTCAGCTTCATAGTTGGTGTTGAAACATATATTTCATACAATATGGAGGAGGAAACAGCGTGATATAAAAGATGTTAATAATAAATACATTATTTTTGTTTTGCAATATATATATATATATATATATATATATATATATATATATATATATATTCTACTAATTATTGTCATTTTATACTGTGTTATTTTATCATCTTACTGAGTACTCCTTCTGTATGATGTTTCTTTTCTGTGATAAGTTAGGTCCTCCCTGCATGTGTAATTGTAAGGAAAGAATAGTTGTGTAAAATCTTACAATAACCATAGATATCCTTCTCTTCCATGTTGCAGTAATCTTGGTGTGGGATTTCCCGCCTCAGGTGACCCGTACGTTGGCTCCTATACAAAAGCTTCAGCTTGGCTAATGTAGTTGCATGGGACATCACAGGTAAGGCCATAAACCAGGGGCCTTAAATGTGATGTCTGCATGCACAGACCTCAGAACTTGAAAGCCCAACAGGACAGGTCGAAACAGAGTAACAAGTGATGTCAACCATAGGATCAAAGAGACATTTGGTGGTTATATTGGTCATAGGGTAGGTTATAACCACCAGGAGACCTAAGACAAGTCAATAATGAGAGAGAGAGAATAGAGAAGGGGGTTAAATGGGTGAGAAGGAATACTGCAACATGGAAGAGAAGGACCTCTATGGTAATGATAAGATTTTACACAACTATTTTATGTCCTTTTATTCCTATGTTGCAGTATTCTTGGTGTGAGAGAGTACCACAGCTTAGATGGAAGGAAGGGAGGAGGTAGAAGTTACTGATTCCACAAAGCCCTGCAGAATTTCTCTGGCAAAACCTGCACGTGCTCTAGAGGCATTGTCTAGCTTGTAGTGTTCGGTGAAAGTGTGAATGGTGTACCATGTGGCTGCTTTCAGGATGGATGCAGTGTCCAGGCCCTTTAGGACCACTTTGAATGCTGCCACTCCCCTGGTAGAGTGAGCCTTTACTCCCTGTGGGAGTTTTTTGTCGTGGTGTGAGTAACATAGGCAAATAGTTTTCCTAATCCAACATGTGATGGTTTGTTTGGAGACTGCCTTGCCCAGGGCCCTGGGGTGGAAGGAAACTAAAAGCTGATTGGATTTTCTTATGGATTTGTTTTTGTCTAGGTAAAAACTTAGCTGTCTGTGTACATCCAGGGAGAGGAGTATTCTCATTGGTGGGAGAGGGGAAGAAGGTGGGTAGATGAATAGATTGGTTTAAGGACAGATCATTGACCACTTTAGTCATAAAGGAAGAGTTGGTCCATAGGGTTACCTTGTCCTTGTGGAAGATAGTGTATGGAGGGCAGGCCATTAGGGCCTGCAACTCTAACACCCTCCTAGCTGAAGTTATAGCCACTAGCAGTACTGTCTGCCATGTGCATATTTGCAGAGTAGCAGTACTAGCTGGTTCAAATGGGAACTGTGTGAGATTTTACAGAATGAAGTTCAGGTCCCAGGGTGGTGGGATGGGTTTTCTTGCTGTTGTGCAAGACCCCTTTTAAAAATAGTTTAACATCTAGCCTGGATAGTAGGGGAGGGTTTAGTGGCAGGCAGGCTGAAATAGCTGAAAGATGGACTTTCATTCAAGAGTATGAAAGTCCCCTCTCAACTAGTTGACACACATAAGTAAGAACTAGGAGTGGATCTGCGATGCATGGATCACTGCCCTTGCCCAGACACCATTTGGAAAATCTATCCCATTAAGGTTCATAGGTTCATATGTCTGTACTAGGCTAATGGCCCTGGAGCCTTTACAAGCCTAGCCCATAGAAGTGCCATGGCATTGTGCCACCTGATGTTAATTCCCCAGTGCCTCTATCAAGTAGACCCACTGGAGTGATCCCTGGGGTGAACTTTCTATTACTCATCCACTCATCAAGATTTCTCTTGAAGAGGAACAGCGAGGTGCTCTGTTTGACATGCATGGGAAGTCTATTCCATAGCATGGGCAGTCTCTGGGTTATGAGCCTGTCCCTCCAGCATGTTCTGTTGATTGTGGTAATGAGGTTGAGGTCACTGGAGCATGTGGTGTGGAGGGATTGGGATTTCTTTAGATGTAGCATTTCTAACAGAGCTGGGTTAAACATGGCTTTGTAAGTCAAACAGAGATCGCCTCTAAGTAGGTGATATGAAACGGAGAATAGCTGGATTCTTTTGAGTCTGTCCATGTAGAACATGTATTTAATGCCTAGGATCCTCTTCATGAGGTACTTCTGTGGCCTGTTCAGCTGTTGCAGGTGTTTAGTGAGGTACATGCCAAATGGGGCATTATACTCGATGATTGGTCTAATGAGGGAAGAGTAGAGAGAGAGAAAATGACCTCTTTCTTCCTGGATGCAAAACCCTTGGTAATGAGATGTGCCACATAGAAGGACTTTCTGACCACAGTGGCAATGTGGTGGTTGAAGGAGAGGTTGTTGTCTACCTGCGTCCCCAGATCTCTTATAATGCCTTCAGTGTTCAGTGGGCTCCCATCAATGTGGTAATTAGTGGGAACTGAGTTTTTACCAAAGGGGATGATGACACATTTTTTTGGCATTAAGCTTATTTGACACCAGTCATTGTTCTCAGTGAGGCCTTTCTGTAGGATGTCTGCATCACTTGGGGAGTTAATAATGGCTCCCAGCTAGCAGTTGTCTGTGAACTTGGTCAGCCAGAGTCCCTCTGTGTTGGCCTGGACTTCTGAGAAGTAGATGCCGAACAGTAGAGGACCCAGGACCGATTGCTGTGGGACTTCACTCATGACTGGTCAGCAGTCTGACTTGGAGTTTGCTACTTTCACACTGTGTGTTCTATCTGTGAGCCAGTTTGCAACCCACCTAGTGATATAGGGTTTGATGCCTAGTTTGCTGAGTTTAGTAATAATTCTTGAGTGAGAAATGGTATCAAAGGCCTTGGCCAGATCGAGGTAGGCTGCATGCACTCCCTTACCTTCATCTACAGCCCTGGTCAGTGGCCTGCCTCAGGACTGAAAGCACATCCTCTGAGTAGTGGTTTCAGAAAGGAATTAAAAGTTTATCACCCACAGTGTCAGTGCCAACATCTGCAAATGTGGCTGAATGAAGGTTCCCTTTTGTTGTGTCAGAAGGTCCACCTTGTGGGGTAACTTGTGGTGATTGCCCTTGGCTAGATTGAGAAGTAGGGGGAACCAGTGCTACCTTGGTCAGTAGGGGGTCACTAGCAAGATATCTGGTTTGTCTCTCCTGATTTTCAGGAGGACTTTTTGAATTAATGGCAAGGGTGATGAGGCATATAGAAACCTCCCCTTCCATGAAATGTTGACTGCGTCTATCCTCCATGCTAGTGGAGAGTGGGTCTTGGAGCAGAAGGTCTACAGTTGTCTGTTCTGGAGAGAGGCAAACAAATCTACTTGAGGTGTGCCCCATTCCTGATTTGATGAGGATGTCCTGCCGAGAAGGTCTGCTTGTTTGTTGTCCTGCGAGGGGATGTAGAATGCCTGCAGGGACAAGTTGTGCTGTGAGGCTAGGTCCCAGATATGTAAGGTTAGTCTGCAGAGAAGGTAGGCTTTTGTTCCTTCCTGCTTGTTGAGGTACCACATAACTGTGGTGTTGTCTGTTAAGATTAGGAGAACACCTGGTGATAAAAGGGGAAGGAAGGCTTTCAATGCCAGAAGAGCTTCTGTAATTTCCCTCACAATGATATGTTTTTTCTTTATGAAAGGGTGCCCCTTTGCTTGTACCCTGTAGTTTGACATTGTAGCTCCCCATCCCAGGTCTGATGCATCTGTATGCATGAACTGGTTTGGGGTGGGTAACTGCAGTGGAAGGCCTGGGGTCATTTGAATTTGCTGAATCCACCATTTTAGTTCTGACTGTAGGTAGGGCAAGAGGGTAGATTAGGCCCAAGATTCATAGGAATTGCCTTGCAGTTATCTGTTGGGCCTGCATAAGGGTTTTGGAGTGGGAGGACAAGGAAGTGACTTTGTCCTGGGGACGAAAGGCTTTCATTATGTCTGTCCTGATCCTGCAACCCAAAAATGTTTTGTCTTGTTCCAGGGTCAAGGAAGATTTTAGGAAGTTGAGGGTGAACCCCAGTCTTTGAAGTAGGCAAATGGGTTTCCTTGCATTCTGCTAGAATACGGATGCCATCCAGGTAAGGGTAAATCTGAATCCCTTGTGTTCTGCAAAAGGCTATGGCAGGTGCCTGGCATTTTGTGAACACTCTGGGAGGAGTGGACAAACCAAAGGGCAATGCTGTAAATTGAAAGTGATAGGAGGGTCCCGACAAATGTAAGAATTTTCTGTAGGAAGGTTGTATGGGGATGTGCAGATAGGCTTCTTTCAGGTCAAGTGTGGCCATGAAGGCCTGGGCTGATATAAGAGGGAGTAAAGTTTGTACGGACAACATTCTGAAGATGGGAACCTTTAAGAATAGGTATAGAAAGGAGAGGTCTAGAATGGGCCTCTATGGTCCATCTTTTTTGGGGCCCAGAAACAGTCTTGAATAGATGCTTTTTCCTTCCTGCCCTGGTGGGGCAGGTTCTATTATTTCCAGGTTCAGAAGGTCTTGTAAAATCTGAGGGAAAAGGTGTCTCTGATTTCTTGGGGGGAAGGGTATGCCCCTTAATGGGGGCCTTTCTCTCCAAGCAAGGAAGTACCCTTTTTGAACAATAGCCAGAACCCATTTGTCTGTAGTGATAGTTTTCCAAAAGGGGAGGTAGTGGGAGAGGCAGGTAGAAAGTGGTCAAGGCAGTCATGCATTGTTGGGTTCTCCTCTGTCTTGAAAGGGCTGTCTAGTGGGGGGCTGTGAGACAGCCGACCTGGAAGAGGTTTGTCTTCTGGACCCCCCTTCTGTGTCTGGAGGGTCCAGTAGAGGAGGGGTTTCTTCTGACAAAGGTAGTTTTTGCAGGGTAATTTCTGTAATATAATAGGAGACACAAGAAGGTGCTTGATGTGTTACAATTCCTTACTCTTTTCTTGTAGGCTTTTAAAAAAGTCTGCTGACTGTTTACCAAACAATAAGTTAGGGTCTAGAGGAACATCTAAGATTTTAGACTTAAAGTCCTCTAGTAAGTGTTGTAGGTGTAGCCAGGAATATTTCTGAAGTACAGAGGCAGAGGCTGCAGACCGTGCAGAGGCCTCTGCAGCATCATAACTACATCTAATGGAATGTCTGGTTACTTGGGCAGCCAGAGACAGTTTAGATGCTATCAGATTTAGTAGGGCAGTCTGGAGTAACAGTCAGCAGAGTAGAGGCTTGAGAGACAAGGTCCAGAGCATATTTGGTCATATGGGTTTGATAGTTGATAGCTCTGAAGGCCAATGTGGAAGAGGTGTAAACCTTCTTCCCAATTCTGTTCATAGTTTTACTGTCTTTGTCTGTAGGTAGGAGAGATGCAGATGGAATCAGTCTGGATTGTTTGTCTGGTGATACTGCAATCACAGAAGGTTCTGCCAGGGGTGGTTTGACTAGATATTTCTGGTCATCGGGCACTTTGTAGACATGATCTGGCCTCTTAGGGGCAGGAGGCTGAGAGTCTGGGGTCTTAGATGCTGAGGAAAGGGCATCTAAATAAGCAAGGATGTCAGGAGGATTGGCAGAAGGGGAGGGAGATTTAACTTGTAGCAATTCAAAATATCTTTTTTGAGTATCAGACATTTGTGACTTGTCTCATTTGGAGTATTCCTTCATTTTGGTAATGGTCTCTTTAAAGGTGATATACTCTGGAGGGGAATCCCCATCGATGGATTCTTCATCTGGGGAATAATATTCTTGAGGAGAGGCTATTTGGGAGGCATATGAGATGGATTCATCTGAAGATGAATAATAAACCTCTTGCTCTTCTTCCCTGTCTTGTGAAGTAGGTGATGGAAGAGAGGAGACAGAGGCAGGCCTAGGGCTGAGGAGAGGAAGGGTAGATGGAGAAGAGGCTTTGGGCCTAAGGGCCATGAAAGCCTGCATCAAAGATGAAGTGAAGGACTGCCAATCAGGTAGGTCTTTAGCGGGTGTAGCCGATGTTTGGTTTTCTGTTTCTTTTTTAATGGAGTAGTCATAGGCGAAGGCCTGGAATCAGAGGCATGGCTAAGGGTAGTGGTGTCAGGAGGAGAGATCCCAGTTGGAGGCCTGGCTGTTTCTGGTTCCCCCTTGGCATCAAGCGCCATGGGCGTGCCAGTTGTCAACTAAGAAGCAGCTTCCTTGAAGGTCACTGTCGAAATAGATAGATCTGAAGGACATCCCTCAACTCCTAAATCAGCAGCTGGCGGGGCATCCCAAAGCGGAGAGGCAGTGGAAGTGGGCCTAGTAATCTTGGCCTTCTTCCATGGCGGTTCAGTTGGAACTTCTGAAATGGGATTCATCCTTAGTGCTAATTTTTTAGATTGAGAGCAGCCAGATGGCTGCGTAGTGTCTTAGGAAAAAAGGATTGGCAGTTCGAGCAAGCAGTATGGTTGTGCTCTCGACAAAAATCACAGCGGTCGTGTGTATCTTTATGTGGTATCTGGCACCTGCATTGGCATTTACCCTTTTTAGCTGACATCGACTAAAGGTTACTACAGCAAACCAAGCATTAGAAGTCAAAGAAGAAAAAACACCGAGGTACTTAGCTTTTAGACGTCTTGAGGAGAAGAAGCAAAGCACACGATGTGATGGTCATCTGCAGCTGAAAAGTTCTGAGGTCTGTGCATGAAGATGTCACATTTAAGACCCCTGGTTTATGGCCCTATGTGTGACGTTCCACGCAACTACAGCAGCCAAGCTGTAGCTTTTTTATAGGAGCTGACGTATGGGTCACCTGAGGTGGGAAATCTCACACCAAAAATACTGCAACATAGGAATATAAGGACATCACTGTCTTTCCTATAGATTGCAAATCTTGATAAAATGTGTGCCAACTATATGCTGCAAAAGTACTGAGCTTGCATCATGCTTGAAAAGGGTTAACAGACCAGTCCACCTATCTGGTGAACAAATATTAAGTAAGGAAATGAATAAAGCTGTGAGATCTCTGCTAACAGTGGGAGAATACAAGCAGCAAAATACATAACAAATGAAAAGTGTTTCAAACTTTGAAGTTAGAGGTGAAAGGTATAATACATATAATTCAGACTTCAGACTATAGTTGGGCATATTCAGGAAACCAATTCATGGAAAGATAAATCAAACAACTTGTTGAATAATCCCTGGCATACCTTTTATAGAAGGTGGATTCCTCTTCCAAAGTTCACATCATAAAATTATCTTAGACTCTAAAAAACTGTTTTGAGATTTGGAACATAGTTTAATAAATGTAGAAAGTCTGTGGTGGGGCTCTTTGTGTTTTGAAGTACACAGTCAACATCAGAGAGTTGCAAGAAGCTTACTGGCTAATAAAATATTACCCAGAAAAAGTAATTCACCAGAATTTAATTAACAATGATAGGATATTAAAAAGCAAGCATCAGAGGATGCCTTGTATGCCAGACACAGGTCACCTCTTAGCAGTCTTTAGGATAATGAGTATAGCAACAGAGATTTTAGTCAGTCCATGTAGGGCATATTATTTAGCCTTGTATCCTTTTAGCAAGGTATTTCTGAGGGCATTCCAGTTGATGCATGTGTCTGGATGGATACACTAGACAATCTCGACGTACTGAAATGTCGAAATTCAGTGCGTCGAGACCAAATAGTGGAAAGTGCGGTTAACCAAAATGTCAAATCTGCCGCTATCGTGGTGTCGAGTTCATGACGTGTAGTGCAGTTTGTGGATTTATCTGGGGTTTCAGGTAAGTGTTGTGTATTTGAGGATAATGGGTAGGGATTTTAGTGTGTGTGAGTGTGTGCAGTGGTGATTTTGTGTGTTTGTGTCTTTAGTGCAGCCTCGAAGTTAGAATATATAAGTAGGGGGTGTGTGGGGGGTGTAGGGGGCTTGCCCCCTGCTTATAGGTAGGTTAAGTGTGTTTGTGTGTGTTGTTATGTTTGTTTAGTTAGGTAGGTGCATGTGTGTGTGTGATTATGTCTTGGTTTGTGCGTGTGTGTGTGAATGGTCACGATTGTAGTGTTCGTGATTGTGGGTTTTCTTGTATGTGGTTTTTCGACTATTCAGTCTCGAAATACTGAAATTTGACATTTCAGTATTTCATGATTGTATAGTCTATCCCTCTGGACAGATGCCAAAGGGGGAACATTATATTCAATGATTGACCTAATGAGGGCTTAGTAAAGAACGCCAATGACATCCCTAGATCTAGACACAATCACTTTGTTTATATTCTATGCAATATAGAAGGGCTTTCTTGTGATAACAGACAATTGCTGGTCAAAAGTAATGTCACTACTCACATATATGTGGAAATCCCATACAAGTGGATCAACTCTTAGGGGCATATTGTCAATGTGGTAGCTTCCCAGGGCAGATGACTTCTCAAACAATAAGAAAATGCATTTTTTGGCATTTAGTTTCAGTCCCTGATTTTGGCACAAGTTATTTATTTGGGAAAAGCCTTCCTGCAAGATGGCAAAATCATCTGGGGATTCACTGACTGCTCTTAGCTTGCAGTCAGCTGCAGACTTAGTCAACCAAAACCCTTTGGCATTGCTTTTGATGCCAATTAGGAGAGATCCCAGCAAAGAACCTGGGTGGAATCCACTGGTATGGTCTCTTTGTGGAAGTAACTTCTTCTATTTTTATTTCCTGCAGCCTATCTATAAACCAGTTGATAATCCATGGGGTGACATAGGGATTTATTCCCAGTTTATTTAACTTTCTACTATGCCTGAGTGAAGGCTTGTGTAAAACATGTTGCCAGGTCGAGGTATGCAGTATGTACCATTTTACCCTCATCTACTTAGGTGACCTTTTCAAAAACATCCACCAGGATGAGTAAGCATGATTTGCCCTTGACAAATCTTAAATAAGATGGGGCCAGTGTCCTTATTGATTAGTTCCATGATAAGTCTTTCCAAGCCTTTGCATATGAGGCCTGGGTCTGCGGAGGGTCCTCCCTTATACAGGGAAATGACTGTAGCTGTTCTCCTTGTGATTTGTACAAAACATGTATGAGACTGTGTTTGAACAGTGTTGTTAGGGTGTGCCTAGATTATATCTCATGTTGTTCAAGTTGTATCCAATGGATATTGTCAGGACTCATTGATCCACTGATTATTAACAACATTTCTTGAGGTGATAGAATATCAATTAATTCTTATTCAAAAAATGTTTTTGTTTTTTTTTTGTAAGGCAGGCAGAGCTGAGAATGTCATCAAGAATGAACCAATCAACACATAGCTCAGCATAACAAATAGGTTCAGCATAACAAATAGGTTAAAACAGGTTTGAGGAATGTACATTTAGCCAATGGCTTACAACAAGGAAATATTCTTCAGCAATCAATCATGATTTTGTAAAAGACTCAGTTATAAGGAAATGTGTCACAGTTGGAAGTGGTGAATTACATGAAGAAAAAGCAATCCAGAGAACAATGCCATATAATCAACTGAAAAAAGTGAATAAGAAAAATAACATATGCTTGTTTGGATTTTAAACTATTTAAATGTTCTTCATCTGTAAATATGTTGTAAGTAATTGCTATGTTAAATTGTTAATCGCTATGTAATCCAATGTAACTACTGTCTATTTTAACTGTGGAGCTTTTCTCCCCGGGCCTCCACTGAAAATGGACCTACGTCCAGTCGGACACTCCCGGTCAACAAATGTAAATAAATAAATAAATAAATAAAAATTCCTCTAAGATATTAAATGATTCTGGGGTGTTTTCATTATCAAAGAGGTTCTCTTTCATCCTAATAAAAACAGCATCTTTAGTGAAAACTTTAATGACCTTAAATGACTACACGCATAAGTTAAGTATTTTAAGTATTATTTAATGAAAATAATGAACAAAACAATATTGTTTTCTGGTAAGAAGTCTATTTAACAACGGTTGCATATAGTCATTAACTCATATGGAAAAATATGTGAAAAAGAAATCTGGGCAGCTATGCAACAATATCAACTGGTTATGTTCATAAGTTGAATAAAAATTAAATAGTTATGAATTCTTTCGTTGATACGAGTAATCGATTACTAAAAGCAGACAAGGGACTGATGGTGCTTAATATCTAGAAATCAATACAGTAAAGCAATAAGGCTGACTAATGGTTGTTTATATGATCAGGTGAAAAAGAGACCATTAACAGAAAAATTATTAATTTTTTAGAGCCCCTAATCCAATGATAAGTATTAAGTTTGGCATACTGAAGGTTCATAAAATAAAAAATCCCTTGCTGATGCCCATAGTTTCCACAGAAGAATGTAATGGAGGTAACTTGTATTTTTGTGGATGCAATACTAAATGGGGTAGTATTAAATCAGTCGTTTGTAAAAGGTATTCTTTAGATTTTCAAAGTAAATTTCAAGAATTAGTGATCAATAATGGGTGGTGCAGTGGTGCAGCAGTTAACATTGTCGCCTCACAGCAAGAGGTTCTCTGGTTCGATTCTCGGCTGGGGTGCCTTCTGTGTGGAGTTTGCATGTCCTCCCTGTGTTCCCGTGGTTTTCCTCAGGTTGCTCCAGTTTCCTCCCACATTTCAAAGACATGCATCTGGAGCATTTCTCCCCGGAACTCCGCTGAAAACAGGCTCTGTGGAACCTAGTCGGACTTTCCCGGTCAACAAAATGTTAAATAAAAATAAAAAAATAGAATTAATTGTCATTATTGATGTCAATTCTCTGCACACTTCATTTCCTTATGAAGTAGGTATTGAGTGTGTGGGAAATTTATTAATAAAAGGTGGTAGTGATACCACAGAAGAAGTGAAGAGCATGTAGAGCTTGTTTAGGGCAACAATTTGTTTACTTTGAATAATCATATGTTTAAGCAAAAAGAGGGAAGGAAATGGGCCATGATGGCACCTAACTATATGACTTTGGTGATGTCCTGCAGGGAAATTAATTTTTATATGGTTAGGAAGTATTTAAAAATATTGGTTTTTTAATCATTTTATTGATGTTTTTTTTTTAATTTTAGAAGAGTTCTGAAGCTTTGACACATAGTTTCATGGATTATATTAATTCTATCACTGAGTTTTTAGATGTTGTGATTATACATAGTTTCAATACTATGTGTCAGTATATACAATTTAACAAATATGTGTTTAAAAATAGTATTTATTTCTACATGTAAGGAATACTATTTTCTTACATTTTACAAGTATGCATGCAGAATGGTTAAAAAGTAATAATACAGTGAAGAGGCAAAAGGTCGGGGGTCCAAAGTTTAATCTCAGATGGAAAAAAAAATAAAGAGGTTATTGATGGGCATAGCTAGTTCCAGTCCTCCTGCTGGTCTCAGGATTATAACTTTTATTTGTAGCTTTTCTGCCTGAAATTGTAAATTTCACATTACAAATGGTAGCTGATGGTAAATCAAAACAAAATTATCTGCTAGATCATATTAAGAAAACTTCTGTGATAAGCACCTGCTAATACTTTCTGAACGGCTCTCTGTTGTGTCCGAAATGGAGGTCTATTGTGCTCTGACATCTTCTCACCAACTGAAGATTGAAGAGCTGTAATTAGAGGTGGAAATGTTAATAAAGAATAGTGGTGTTTATAGAGGAGAATACAGAGTATGCCACATTGATTACCAAGCTAACAGGATATTTCATAGCAACAGACAGAACGGAAGCAGGAGGTGCAACTTTAGAGTGAAAGCATTACTAGGTACTAATGTAAGCAATGATTTATGTCACATTTTTGAGCACATACTATTGGAAGCAATTTGTTTTCCTGTTTTTTTTTTAATCCTTCATTGGAAAGAGTGTATTATGTGGGTCCAGTTTGATTAGAGAAAAACAGATCAAGACATGTTAAAGGCTTTTCAGTCATTGCATACTACAGACTGGCTATTAAAATACAGCAATAAATAGAAAGTATACAGTATGGCAAGTGTAAGCTCCATATGATGGCAGCCATCTCACAAAGACTGTACAAGCTGAGGCAAAGCTTGTTGGTATTTAACAGAGAGAGTTGTGAACGTTGGGCTGTAAAGCTGTCCTTGTTTACCCATTTTTTAATAATTGAGAAGGATGGCAGTAGGATATTCCTCCAATTGGTGAATGAAGCTGAGACATTTACTGAAAGTGTGAAAATGCAGCTGGATCCAGATATGGGGTGTGGTGAAGATGAAGGCACATCAACTGGCAAAGAGATGGAATGGGAGTTGGTATTTAACAGAGAGAGTTGTGAACATTGGGCTATAAAGCTGTCCTTGTTTACCCATTTTTTAATAATTGAGAAGGATGGCAGTAGGATATTCCTTCAATTGGTGAATGAAGCTGTGACAAATACCACAGACAAGCAGCTCCTAAAAGATTGGTAGAATCCAGCAAGAAAAAAATGCTTTGGTAAGCCAGGTTATCAATCAGAGAAAGTCTAATCAATATCTTCTATTGTCTTGGCTCTTTGTTTTCTACCCCCCCCCATCTATTAAAGGTACTTCTGCTAAAAGTTCTTCTGTTGAAGACATTACAGCTAGCAGGAGGAATGCACATGGTAATCAGCACAGGTCTAAAACTAATATCAGAATCAAGGAAGCAAGGATGGTAAGAACAAGACTCAGACTTTGGAATCAACAAGGTCCACATAACTCTCACAAGGCTATAGAGTTTGAGACATCTCCAGACAAATCAAGTCCATCCAGTGACAGGGCATGGTTTGAGATTTTCTCAGTCTCATTACATTTTACTGATGAGAGATGCTGGATTGCTGCTGTTCTAGGAACATTAGACAAAAGTGTGACTGATGATTGAGTTAGGATGCAGTGTTGTTATGATGTTCATACGAATATCTCACAATGATGAAATGTTTCATGTTGGTCTGAATGTTTTACAGCTGGTGATGTAATATTTCAAGTTGATAATATGAAACCAATCTGTGAATATATATTTTTTTCCTTCTTTGGTGGTGATGGTGGTATCTATCCTTCTTTCAGTTTCCAGTTTTAGTATGTTAAGGTTAAGTGATACAATTTATATTACACAGATTACTTCAGATAAGTGGTTTCAGTGGATATGGCATTCTTCAAGGAGTAGGAAAGTTAGTTGTTCTCTTGCGTAACTCATGCTACCCATGTGTTGCATATTTATTATCATTTTGTTGTTGAAGAAAGATACTCTAACAGAAAGTTGTGAAATACTTGTAATGGACATTTACTTAAAAACACTTATTTCTCCAACATTCGCCAGAAGAAACACAGTGATTTCGATAAGCAAATAAAAGCTTTATTTACATGCATGGAGACCTGCCACATCGATGGTGGAATGTCAGCAGTCTAACTTCTGTACAAACTGCAGGGGTTTTTATAGCCCCTTCTGCACATACACACACAAACTCAACAAGATGTTTATCAGACACTGAGTTTCAGTTAAGACAGAAATATGCAAGGGTCATAAGATAATTACAAGTTCTGTTCTTTCTCGGACTGCAGGTTAACATCTGCACATTCTTTCATGGTCAGCCTGTTTAAACAGGTCAAACAGTTCGTTTAGAAATTATTTCTTTGCACACAAGATAGTTTAACCCTTATTATGCCTGATACAAAGTAGTTGTTCATACAGAATTTTATTACATTTCCCCCCTAACAACACTTTTTATCAGCAAAACATTTCACTACACATCCTGGTCATACAACTTTTCATTTGATTCGTATCCTTTGTACCCATAATAGTAAGCTTTTGTCATATTGGCAGTTATTACATTAGACATCAACATTCGGATGCATGGGATACAACAGCAACCTAAAAAACAAGAATATAATGGCACCAACACATACAGCAATTAAAATGTTCATAAGAACACTTCCCCAACTTCCAAACCAGTTCTGGAAGAATTCAGTCAATGGATTTTGTCCTGGTTTTGTCAGCTCAGACACCTTCTGAATAATTTCGAGGTGATTCTCAATTTCATGCTGATTATCCGGGATAAACGAACAGCACTCCTCTTGGATAAGAGCGCAAGTACCTCCTTTCGCCGCTAGGGTGAAATCGAGCGCCATACGGTTCTGCAACACTACTGTTCTCATTGCCGTCAATTCGTCCGTCACCAATTCTAGCACAGAAAAAGTTGCATTACTCAAGGTCTCCAACAATTTTGACAATTTTCTGAGTTCCCAAATAGATTTTACTGTCCCATATGCTGGAAGAAGTCCATATGTGATAGCCCCTTACTGCTACTGTGGGCTAAATCATGATGGTAAATCCAGGACGCATCGATTTTACCTATGGGATTAATAGGTTTATTAACAGTACGTACATTTCGTATTTTACCTTGGGGTAGTGTAAATACATGTCTTATTGCTGGTACCAAATAACCTAAAAAACAACTACCAGACCAACTTTCTGGTAACCACTTATATGCCTTTCTTCCACAGAGAAAGTAGCAATCTTGTACCTTAATGGTAATATTGACAGGATTCAAACGTTCCCCTACATCTTGCAGCCCTAAAAACAATAGATAATACACAGACTTCATTTTCTGGAAGAAATTAGGGTCTTTAACAAGTCTTTTTATAGGTGTAAAACTTGTTACACAACTTGAGTTATCTGTGGTACAATTATGAATTATTGTTGTATTGCACTGGCTCCACCCAACTCTGTTTTTACCAAGTTTTTGAAAGCATATTGTTCCATTTTGACGACCCATGAGAGGTAAAGCTATTTTATTCTTTGCTGTAACATTTGAGGTGTCAAATATTAAATTGGTCCATGTTTCATTAGCCCCCAAAGGGACCGTCCTCAACATTAACCCCTCATGTACAGTAGGGCATACCCAACAATTAGAGATATTAAGAGATGAAGCATAAGCATACTTAACAGCCTGGTAGGTATTAAAAGGTGGATGCCAAACTGTGTTTTTCGTGTTCCTTTTAGTTCGACTAACAGTATCTGAAAATAAAAATGGCCAAAACAGAAACACAGAAATCACAATGATTGTTAACAAAATTATTGTACAATATTTCTGTGGGAAAGGCTGCTCCCGTGTATTATCATTGTCTCTTTGTCTTCTTTCAGGTACGAGATACTCCATTTCTTCGTTCGAAGAAAACTAAAATGGATACACAACTACACAAAAATATTAAAAATAAAAATTGTACTCAAAAATAATTAAATACCACCCCCCTTTTTCACTTCTTAAGGTTCCTCAGGGGGACCTAGATTTTTGTCCAGCTCAAACTGTTTCACCAGTTTACAATGTGTTAAGTGGATCCACGATGTTCGTTCTTTTATTCGAACCGCAGTAGGAGTCGAAATCAGCACTTGATATGGACCCTCCCACTTTGGTGAAGCCCAGTTTTTTCTCTTGATTATCTTGATCCAGACCCAATCTCCGGGCTTAACTTCGAGAATTCTGCTCTTCTGTTGATCTGAAAAGCAATCATTTGTTAGAGGTGTTTTAGTTTTTGTCAGCAATTTTCTCATGTAATCTGCTAACTCCTCACCCCCCTCACGTTCCGCAGGCAATATCCCTTGCCATTGTGGGACGTAATAGGGGTGGCCAAAAAGGAGTTCAAATGGCATAATACCTTTGGAGGTAGGTGTAGTCCGAATGGAGAGGAGTGCCAGAGGTAAGCAGGTAATCCAAGACTGATGTGTCTCGGCCATGAGTTTTCGTAACTTACTTTTGAGAATACCATTATGACGTTCGACCAACCTGGCTGACTGCGGATGGTAAGCACAATGGTGTTTAAGGTCAATTTTGAAAACAACAGCCAATTTCTAAATAACTTGATTAACAAAATGAGTGCCATTATCAGAATAGATGCGTACTGGAATTCCAAAATGTGGAATAATATCATTCGTTAAAATTTTTGCCACTGTTGAAGCATCTAGATGAGTGACGGGAAATGCTTCAACCCATTTAGAAAACGCATCAATGATAACTAATACAAACTTTTTCTGCTGTGCAGGGGTAAGTTCAATGAAATCCATACAGATGGTATGAAAGGGATTAGGGTGGAACTGGGAAGGTTGCCGGTGCAACACGTATACCAGCCTGCCCATGAAAACGAGCACAAACAAGACAAGACAGACAAAAACGTTTTGATATGCTACAAATCCTTTACTCCAAAATACTTGTTGCACTACCTGAACCATAGCTGCTGGACCGTTGTGAGACGGCCCATGAGTAATGAGGGAGGCATAACAAAATAAATTCGTTGGTAAAACGTATTTACCATTTGGTCCCATATAAACCCCCTGCTCATGTGTCACCCCATATTTCATCCATTTTTGCTTTTCCTGTTTAATACTTAATTCTTGCATGACCTGTAAGGTGTGTAGATTAAGATTATCTGAAGGTTGTAGGTCTGTTTCAAGTGCAAAAGCAGATTTTAAAGCAATTTCCTTAGCGGTCTTATCAGCTAGGGCATTTCCCAGTGCTACCAGATCTTTAGCATTAGTGTGGGCCGCGCATTTACAAATCGCTAGTCTACTAGGTAGTTGGATAGCCTGTAAAAGATCCAAGATGAGGGTTTTATGCGTGATTTCTTTCCCCGAAGCAGTAACCATTCCCCTGTTTTTCCATTGCTGGGCAAAGACATGCACCGTAGAAAAAGCATACTGGCTATCTGTATAGATAGTGGCTGCTTTACCTTCCAACAATGCGCATGCCCTGGTCAAAGCAATTAATTCCGCTGCTTGTGCGGACAAATTCCAGGGGAGAGGATTAGCTTCTATGATGTGTGTACCAGTTGTCACTGCATAACCAACTTGGGTGTTACCTATCTCATTTTTACGGGCCGACCCATCTACAAATAAGGTCCAGTCAGTGTTTAGTAAGGGTTGATCTTTAAGGTCAGGTCTAGGTAAAACATTTGCGTGAATCATGTCCAGGCACACATGTGGAGTTCCATCAGCTGGTGTGGGGAGGAGAGTAGCCGGGTTTAGGGTAGTACATCGTTCTATAGTCATGTGAGGTTGAGACAACAAAATAGTCATACACGATAAGTGTCTGCTTGGAGACAGAAAAGTTAACTTATCCTGCAGCAGAATCACTGCTACCGAATGCGGTACTCGCAAGGTTAGTGAATGAAATAAAATAAGTGTCGCCGAAGCTTGAATGGCCAATGCCACCGCCACCACTGCCTGCATGCAGTGTGGTAATGATTGCGCGACAGCGTCCAATTTACTGGAATAAAAAGCCAGAGGTCTGAGTTTGTCCCCATGCGACTGTAACAGGACGGATGTCATGTATCCGCCTTTACAGTCCACCATTTGAATAAAAGGTTTGGAATAGTCAGGGAAACCTAGAACTGCTGAACTTGCTATCAATTGTTTTATCTGAGTAAATGCTTGAATGGACCTATCCGTCCAAGAAATGGGATCATTTGCCGCCATTGGGAGTGCAAAGATCAGATCTGATAAAGGACCTACTTCCTCAGCATAGTTAGGTATCCAACTACAGCAAAAGTTAGTAATCCCCAAAAATGACATAATTTCCTTTTTTGTGAGGGGCATAGGTGCCTGGAGAATAGCTTCCTTTCTAGTACCATCAAGTTGCCTGCCTTGGTTAGATATTAAATAACCCAAATAGCGTACCTCTAGTTTACAAAATTGTAATTTAAACTTATTTACCTTGTGTCCTTCTTCTGCTAAAAAATGTAGAAGCCGCAGGGAGTCCGTTTTACAGGCAGATTCTGTAGGGGCAGCCAGCAGGATGTTGTCTACGTACAGCAATAGATGGCTTCCATGCTTTGGTGAAAATTGAGCCAGGTTCGCTGACATTTCTTGAGAAAATACAGTAGGACTTTCACAGTAACCTTGAGGTAATCGTGTGTATGTGTAACGTTTGCCCATAAATGTAAAGGCAAACCAAAAACCTGCTATCCTCATGGAATGGGATAGAGAAAAATGCATTACTGATATCAATAACTGTAAAATATTGGTCTGTGGGAAGGATATCATTCAGTAGGACAGACGGATCCGGAACGACCGGGGCCCTTGGTACTATGGCTGCATTAACAGCCTGTAAATCCTGTACCATCCTCCAAGTTCCATCCGGCTTCCTTACTGGAAACAAAGGCATATTACATGGTGAATCTGCGCACGGGATCAAGACTCCTGCCCGTAGTAATGCTTCAATTACCAGAGAAATTCCTCCTTCTGCTATTTTGCTCAACGGGTACTGTCGAAGGTGTGGTCTATAATCAGATTTAGGTGTGATTTTGACCGCACCTGCTGTTTTCATTAATCCTACATCATGCTACCCAGTCGACCACAAAGACTGTGGTATAGTCCGCAAATCATTTTCTTCTTGCGGACTCAGCATGAAAAGTCAGCTGGGCAACGCCCTATCTTCCCTCAAATGTACTGTAGGTCTAGCCTGCGTAACCCAATTCAACTTTTGTACCTGAACCCCCCTGCTTTGTAACTGTTCTTCCGACAAGGTACTCCATTCAGTTACCTTTTTACCTACAGAGACCCAAGCCTGTTCTTCCTCTTTTGTTACAGATACATGCGGTGTAAGATTACTCCTAAAAAGTGCCAGCATATCTTTCGTGAGACTGCATGTGGCTGCAGAGTTTCCTAATTTATCCCAGTACAGCTGCTTTAAAACAATCTTCCTGATTTTATATTTAAAAAACAGTGTTTCATATGCCATATCAGGACCTATCAATTTCCTATAGTACATTGTACAGTGCAACTGTTCTGCCTTCACTGGTGGTTGATGACCATACTTACTTAAAGCCAAATTTAGTAAGTCATTTGTTACACTTTGAGGACCTGTAGAGACCAAATCATTACTGTACTAGTAATGTAAATCTCCCTGTCCTTCTTGCAAAAATACAGCTTCAAGTTGTACTCGCTTGGCCTGTATACCATGGGCTGTGGGGACTGCCGCTATACCAAAAACATGCATTAGGTCCCTTCCTAACAAATTAACAGGGCAAATATGTGAAATAATTACACAAAACCTAATGGTCTGGTTTGTTTGAGGGTCTGTGAACCACAGCGGTCGAGACAGTGGTTCTTTATAAATCCGTCCATTTGCCGCTTTTACTAATACATAATCACTCGTGGCTGCATCAGATGGCACAGCAGTATGTTTTAGCAAGGTCCTAGTTGCTCCCGAATCACACAAGAATTCTACTTCTTGTCCTTCAACCTGCAAACTAATCACAGGTTGCACCTCCAGTTGCATAGTTGACGCTAATGCTGTCAAGTTGACAACTTGATATTCTCCATCAGCAGAAAAACTGCTTTGCTCATGTTCCCATCCTGCACATTCCCCTTTGGTCTCTTCGTTCTCCTCCTCATAACCTTCCATAATTTCATCCGGTGGCCCCGGCCACTCTTCCTCACCGTCATATAGTCATGCTGAGGACTGCGCCGGTGCTTGTGAAGCACCCAGTTGTCCCGAGCTATGACAATCTCTTGCAAAATGTCCTTTCTTGCCACACTTAAAACATTCCCCCCTCCTTACCCTTCCCTCATAATCCTCAGAGTGTCCTACATTTCCTCGCCCCCTGCCTCTGCCCCTTCCTCTGCCCCTATTAGGTTGACCTTGCAGCAACATAATCATGCCATCCGAATTAACCATGAGGGTCTGTGCTTGTTTCTTCTTTTTATCCGCTATATACTTCTCCGCATGCCTAGCATATTCTAACAGTGGTTGTAACCGTGCTGTTCTGTGGTCTATCATATGTTTAGTAATAAAATTACTAATCGGAGATCTACACCCTTTCAAAAAGGCATTCTTTAACTGTTATTCATATGATGAGTCTGCCTCCTGATTAGTGGGCACTTCTATGCCACTATGGTCATTAAAAATAACAGTTAAACGCTGTAAGTAATGATCTACTTTCTCATCATCGGACTGTATGCATTGATTAATGCGTGTCCAGTCCACACGTGCCTTCCATTTTTCTGCGACCCGCTCAAGTAACGTTTTAAGTTGCCTCTCAAATTCCGTGGTATCGTGACCAAGAGGCTCCCCGTCCTCCGTAAGGGGTTTCCAATTTCCACAGATAAGGTGCCAGTCAGGACCTAAAATCTGTCGAAGTACCTGTTCACATTCAATACTATTAAGTTTATAACTTATTTGCATACCATGCATGTCATCGGTGAATTTCTTAATGTTGTCTTTTGGGTGGGGGATTCCTTCTACGGCTTTTCTAATGTCTTCTTTGGTCCATGGGCAGTAAACCAGGATTGTGGGACCCTGTCCGTCCATACCCGCCTGTGGATTTGCTACTTGAATCAAAGGGTATTCGCCCTTGCTATTTGGTACCGATTTATCCTTTATTTTCCAGTCATCTCCCCCTACCTTTCGGTTTCGCAGTTCCCTAGAAGTGCAAGGAGTTTTTTGCAGTGTTACGGGTGGTATCGGAGGATATTTGACAGAGGGGACCTTATCTTTTTCAGTTTCCTGGTATTGTGGCGGATCAACTGCCCCTCCCCCTCCTGCTCCTTCCACGAGGTAGGGCGGAGCTGAATGATTACGACGAGTAGGTACGGTGGTTTCATCATCTTCTTTGTTAACAAAAAACGTGGATTTTGCACTTGAATCATCCTTTGTAGCCATATTTTTACTAAGATATATTTTATTTGCCTCCTCAAGCCATTTTTGTGCCTGTGGAAAACCCACCTTCTTTTGGTCTTTTGGTCTACTCGACAGAGCCACTGGGAACTAAGGTCGGGTGGCACGATGCCAGGGTAATCCTATGGGATAGGCTTGTAAAGGCTCCAGGGCCATTAGCCTAGTACACAGCTATGAACCTATGAATATTTCTGTACACATCCATGCATTTTACTGCAGGGGTCCACAAGATGTATCTAGACACTGGAACTGTGACTTCAGCAGCCCAAACACATGCTCTATGATATTTCTGATTTGAGCATATGTCTCATTATGATGTTCTTCAGTGGGTGTGTGTGCATTTCTAATGGGTGTCATCAGCCACAGTTGCAGTACATAGCCTGCATCCCCCAGTAGATGACCCTGTAGGATAGCCCCCCCTAGAAAAAATATGATACAGTTGGGAAGTGTGACAGATATGTGAGTCATGGTAACTGCCAGAGTTGCCAGCACACATGCTGAAGATGATTCTCTTGGCATTATACATGACTTGACAGTTGATAGAGTGGTAGCCCTTTCTGTTTATGTAGAGCCTACCCTGTTCCCCAAGTGGTGCCTTAACTTTTATAACTGTACAATCTATAGTGCCCAGTATTTAAGGGCAGTGTGCTACAAGGTAGAACTCTTGCATATTTCTGGCCCTCTCCTAAGGACTATGGGAAAAATATATGTGGTCACTGGCATGTTGGAACATAGCTTTCAAGAATTCATGGAGGCTCTTGGATGCTGATGCCTGTGACACTCTCAGCATGTCCCTTTTTAGTCTCTGAAAGGTATCTGTAGCTAAAATTCTAGTTGCTACACCTACTTTTGTCTCCACTGGGATGGGTTCCCTTTGGTTGGCCCTGGCTAAGAGTTGAGGATGGCAGAGGTCACAGAGTTCCTGTAATGTGTCCTATCTACCCTATAGCAATCTACAATTTCCATGTCATGTAGGTTGTGAAAAGTTAAGCATGGCCTGAAACTTCTCCTTCTTGGCCTTGGCCTATTGGCAGCAGCAGCAGCATGGCTTCAGTCTGTAGCACATACAAATGAATTAAAGCAGCAGCAGCCCCTAACATTCTTTCAGTGTAGACTCCTTTCCATGGCTGTATTCCAAAAGGGTTTGGAATTCACAGGAAGAACCACCTCAAAGTCTACAAGGATGCTTTATAGCTTGTTGGATAGCTCCACCATGTTTGATTGGTTGATTAGCATGCAGTTCAGCTGCTTATGTTGTAATTAGCATGCTACGATCTTTACCTTGTTTGCTTGGTTGTGCATGCCTCTACACGATGAAGTTAGTGAAGATGAACAACATATGTTTAAATTACATCCAAAAAATCTAAAATATTTAGACAAATGGAAGACGGAGTATCAGTTTTCAGGAAAATTAGATAAGTACCAATGTCAGAGGTTGGTAAGGGACCTGCGCCACTGGAGTGATCCCGGGGTGAATTTTGTATTTCCCATCCACTCATCTAGATTTCTCTTGAAGAGGGCCAGTGATGTGCTCGGTTTGACATGTATGGGAAGTCTATTCTATAGCATGGGCAGTCTCTGGGTTATAAACCTGTCCCTCCAGCACATTCTGTTGATTGTGGTAATGAGGTTGAGGTCTCTGGAGTGTGTGGTGCAGAGGGATTGGGATTTCTTTAGCTGTAGCATTTCTAACAGGGCTGGGTCAGACATGGCTTTGTAAGAAAAGCAGAGGTCGCCTCTAAGTAGGTGATATGAGACAGAGAATAGTTGGAGTTTTTTGAGTCTGTCCATATAGGACAAGTGTTCATAGGTTCATAGGTTGGTACTAGGCTATCAGCCTAAGGGCCTACATAAGCCTAGCCAACAAGGTTCCTTGGCTTATGCCACCCAAGAAAGTTATTTTCCCGTGCCACTTTTGAGCAGAGACACAGAAGTGATCCCCGGGGTGTATTTCCTATTTCCCATCCACTCATCAAGATTTTTCTTGAAGAGTGCTAATGAAGAACTTTGCTTGACATAGATGGGTAGCCTGTTCCAGAGTATGGGAAGTCTGTGGGACAAGAATCTATTGCTCCAGCATGTCCTGTTTATTGTGGTGACAAGGTTTAAGTCCCTAGAGCATATAGCTTGGAGGGATTGGGATTTCTTTAGGTGTAGCATGTCTAACAGCTCTGGGCTTGACATAGCTTTATATGTTAGGCAGAGATCACCTCGGAGAAGGTGATATGCCACGGAGTAAAGCTGGAGTTTTTTGAGGTGGTCAGTGTAGGGCATTTGTTTGAGGCCAGTAATCTGCTTTGTGAGGTACTTCTGTGGCCTTTCCAGCTGCTGCAGATGTCTTGTGAGGTACATTCCAAAAGGGGCGTTGTACTCTGTAATGGGTCTAATGAGTGTCAAGTAGAGGGGAACAATGACCTAGGCCTAGGATCCTCTTTGTGAGGTACTTTTGTGGCCTCTCCAGTTGTTTCAGGTGTCTAGTGAGGTACATGCCAAATGGGGCATTGTACTCGATGATTGGCCTAATAAGGGAAGAATAGAGGGAGAGAGTGACCTCTTTCTTCCTGGATGCAAAACTCTTAGTAATGAGATGCACTGCATAGAAGGACTTTCTGATAACAGTGGCAATGTGATGGTCAAAAGAGAGGTTACTGTGTTCCAGAGCTCTTATAACACCTTCTGTGTTCAGTGGACTACCATCAATGTGGTAATTCATGGGAACTGGGTTTTTCCCAAAGGGGATGACACAATTTTTAGCATTGAGCATAAGGCCATGGTTCTGACACCAGTCCTTGGTCTCAGTGAGGCCTTTCTGTAGGATGTCAGCATCACTTGGGGAGTTAATAATGGCTCTCAACTTGCAATCATTTGCAAACTTTGTCAGGCAGAGTCCCTTCATGTTGGCCTGGACATCTGAGAAGTAGATACCACACAGGAGAGGACCCAGGACTGATCCCTGTGGGACTCCACTCGTGACTGGTCAGCAGTCTGACTTGGAGTCAGTTACTTTCACACTGTGGGTTCTATTTGTGAGCCAGTTTGCAACCCACCTAGTGATATAGGGGTTGATGCCTAGCTTTGTGAGTTTTTCTATGATTCCTGAGTAAGGGATGGTATCAAAGACCTTGGCCAGATCAAGGTAGGCTATATGAACCACCTTGCCTTAATCCACAGCTCTGCTGACTGACTCAAAGAAGCCGACCAAGTTGAGCAGGCATGACCTACCCTTCACAAAACCAAATTGTGTGGGATCCAGAGTTTGAAGATTCCCTATAGCCTTGTTTATTAGGTCCATGATGATGTGTTCCATAGCTTTGCATATCAGACTTGTCAGGCTAATGGGGTGATAGTTCCCATGGTCTGTAGTCGCTCCTCCTTTGTGTAGTGGGATGACTATAGCAGTGTGCCATTCGGTAAGGACAAAGCATGAGTTGAGGCTGTGATTGAACAGGCCACACAGGTGGGGGGGGGTAAAGTTACCACTGAAACAGTCAGCCAGTATATTGGCAATATCTGTTGGCTCGATATAGGCGGTACGAATGTGCAGTAGCAAAGAGCAAATCTGAGTATTGCCGTGGAAATTCTTTACATAACTATGAAAGGCCTTGTGGTTGTCTTTACTATCTGCTGCAATTCTGTTTTCTTCATAGCTAGCTTTAGAGGATTTGATGAGGGATCTCAACTTTTTGCTGATGCTGATAAGGGAGTTTTTCTAGTCTTGGGACTTCACCTTATTCTGTATCAGTTTCCTCTTTCTGTTGTAGTGTCTGTTTATGGCAGGGGACCACCAGATTGGCTTCCTATATTTGGAGGAGAGCATCTTTGTTCTATTGGGTATGGCGAGATCCATTCATTTGTGTAGGTGTTCAAACAGTGCATTGGTGTATGATTCAGTGGTCATGCAACTATTCTCCATTTGCATGGGTGCCGTGAAGATAGCCACCTCTATTTTTAGGAGCCCAAAGTTAGTTTTGGAGAAGTTTTTCATGGTGGTTACCTCTGCTGGGGATGGGGGGGGGGGGGATATGGATTTCCAAGGTGATTAGTTTGTGGTCGGATGTAACCAGGGAGGAGTTGCAACGGTCACCCATGTTAGTAATGACCAGGTCAAGGATGTTGGCACCTCTAGTGGGGGTAAGAACAAGCTGGTCCAGGGCATTGGAATTAATGAATTCCAGGAAATGTCGGGCAAGTATATTGATACATGAGTAGTTTTCCCAGTTAATGGAGGGGTAGCTGAAGTCACCTTGTATGAGAGTCTAAGGTTGGACCCTAATATTTTTCAGGGTGCTTAGGAATGTGGAGTGTGAGTCTTGGGACATGGTTGGGGACCTATAACAGGCTATGACCTGAATTGCTGTCTTACTCAATGTTAGATGCACCTGAAGTATCTGTGATGCATTATGTTGGGCTACCAGTCTGGAGGTGTGTGCATCCTTTATGAATATGGAAACACTACAGCCTTTGGAGCTTCAGTCCAAGTTCTGGGGCCGAAAGGTGTGGAATGTGGTATAGCCAGGTAGTGCAGGGGTGCTTTCTGCTGCCTTGAACCAGGTCTCTGTTACAGCACAAATGCCGATGTTCTCCATTTTAAGGAGTGCTTCGAGTGAGTGCATTTTGAGATTTAGACTTCTAGCATTGAGCAGCGTGACCCTCAGATTGCATTTGTTTGTAGCTATTATGGTGGTAATTTGGTCTTTGGAGCACCGCCTAAAAAAGGCACTATAGGGGTGCCAAGAGACTTGGCCAATATCTGGAAGCCCAGGGGTGACAAATGCAGGCCATCTTTGGCAAAGCATAGGGGTCTATCAATCATGTCATCCCAGGCAGACAAATACTGGATCCTCTCAGAATGACACCAGAAGCTTAGCCAATTGTTGAAATCAATCATTTTCTGCTTGTACTGTGGTGGTGAGTGAGTGTGCTATGCATTGCCTCTTAGTCAATGCAATATGTGCTATGCTACACAACATCATCCTGAGAAAACAGCTTCAGCAGGATCACCAAGAGGAAGAGGCACACATTCCACCACCAATGCCAAGGTCACTACAGTTACAGGCAGATGAGGAATGAGAGGGGGAACCACCAGCTGCTGTGGGTGTAGACAGAGAAAGGTGTGCCCAGTATGCCCTTGCCTTGGCTAAGAGGCAATGTTTAGCATACTCACTCACCACCTAGAGGCCTAAAACCTTCCTCCTACACACTTACATATAGTAACATTGATGCCAGGCAACTCACACAATCTGTACCTTTCTATGTATTGGTTGTGTAATGTTTGCATCAAATAGTCAGCCCTGAACTAGAACCATGTCAACTGGCGCATTTACAAGGTAAGTCTTGAACCTGAAGTGCATTGTGTAATAATTTGAATGAGTGGCATATCCTTGTATTTCACTAATTGGTACAGTAAGCAAGTAAAAGGCAGAAGATTGTTACAGAAATGAACTTAACAGGTGACAGCACAGATGTATGTGACTTATTTGTGTCCATTATTAAGTAGTAGGCTTCAGGCATCAAAGATTCCACGCAGGCATACCTCAAAAAAGTACTGATGATCACTGCATGCCCTCAGTTTAGCACCATACATTTGTACGAGAAAATAATTAAAGAGAGAACTTAGAAAGTGATGATACACATTGCAGTTTCTGACTTCACAACCCTCACTAGATCATTCACAATAAAGTTGTAAAATGTGTTGCTATCAACTGTCTAGCTTCGCAAGGCCAAAATAAGTCAAAGGTAAAATTACCAGTTCAACGCCACAACTGCAGATATACTAAGCACTAAGTCAGCTATGCACCCTAAGCATCAGACATAGAAAACAGGGATATGGCACAGTTATCATCCAAGGAGATGTGTGGGTGGGCAGGAAGCCTACTGACACAAAAGGTTGGTGAATGTGTGTGAGTAAGAAAGACAACTAGGCTGACATTTAGATAAGCCGATAAATGACCAGTGAGACAAAAATGAGTTATAAGCTGCATGCATGGCTGAGCCATGTAACTGTTGTGTGTGTGTCTGTAGGGTTCCCAGGTGAAACTGGTGTGTGAGTTTCTGCATGAACACAGCCAAGCTCTGTGCTAGATCTACATCTTGGTATGTCAGACAGGTGTGGACCATGCATGGTAGAGGTGGCAGTTCATCATTATCATGCCCAACCATGAGAACTGGCTCTACCAGGAGTTGCACTGGAATGTCCACACACAAGGTTAGATGGACTGCAGCTACCTGAATGTAACTGATGTCTGTTGGATGAGCTTCCTTCACAGGGATGCTCAGGGCCACAACCCCATGGCCTGCCATGTCTGGGTGTGGACAGCACACTCATTGATGGAGCATTGGAAGTACTGCCACTATTGTAGCGTGATCAAGCATGGCCACAGTGGCTAAGAGCAGATGATGTGGTTGACCTACGCCCATGAGGATGCCATTCCTCTCTCAGCAGACATTCCATCACAGGCAATGCTCTTTCCATGGCAGTCACCCCTCATTCTAATGTGTCATTCATCCAATCCATTGAATCAGCAACACAGTGAAGGCCATCACACATGTCAGCCTGTGCCACATCTAGAATCCCAAGCATTTGTCTAGAGCACTTGTGGGAATGTGCCTGTGCCTCCAGGATGGCCCTAAGCATATGTTGAATGGCACGGGAAGAGACACCTGGACCAGGTGGAGGAGGGACAGAAGGCCTCCTCTGAGCATCTCTATCAATCCTACTGAGTGGGTCCTTGCCCACACTTTGGCTATGGCCAGACTCAACATTCACTGAAGCCACAGTAACCATGCTTACCTGATCAATGGCCTCACCGTACACCTGTCCAATATCTGCGGAGTCACTGGAATGGGTAGGCATAGGCCTACTGGCTTTGCCCAATGGAACTACAAGGGATGGCTGTATGTCAACCTCACTATCAGATCCTATGCACCCCCTGACTTTGCCTAAGTTTGGCCACCATTATCATCAGAGTCTGTTGATACACCAATATCAGGTGGCAGAGGGCTCACACTTCCGCATGATCACCTGTGAAAAAAATCAACAAACACAGGAAAAATTTCATACCTACACTACTATAGTTCAATATATGATAAAGAATGAACAGTGATGCCACTATGGCAGATAGTACAGCAATACACACAACAGACCTGACATCAACAACACACACTAAAATATTTAAATTGCTCATCAGTACTGACATAAAAATGTTTGGCTTACCATCTGCAGGTGAGATTCTCCTCTGCAATCCAGATGGTTCAGCAAGAAGTTAAGCAAAAGATAAGGGCAACATCATCACAATTAACAGTAACACAGGGGTTAATACTGTTACCCATTTATATATCCATTAACTATACTTTCAACAAGAATGTAGCTGACAACTCCAACCTAAGCTAATAACTTTAGTAATCTTCAATCCCCCACCCAAAAAAAATTAATGTCACATAGAAGTAAAATATTGATTTCAATTGTTTTACTATACAACAGTATTCAACTGTTGAGATACCAAAGCCTACCTGGAAGTTCCTCCTAGGATGTGCTGGCTGTCCCTGAAACTGTTGCACCAACATCCAGAACATGCTTTACTGTACTTTCCTGGGAGATGTCTGGATCCCTGATATTGGCCAGGAACTCTTAATTTGGTGTTACTGGTGAATCCATAACAGGCCTTCCCCTGATAACCATCTGGCCATGGTCCACTACAGCTGCTTTCCTCCATGCAGATGTGATCATGTCAGTGGTCCTGTTGTACACCTGTTCATGTGTCCTGCTGTGGCCACATTCTGAATTCACATCATTCACAATCTGGTGCCAAATTTACATTCTGCATGCCTTATCTCCTCATCCCCTTTTAAGCAGGAAAGCACTGTGTTGCCCAAAAGTACCACTATGTCCCAATTCTCAGCATCAGTGATGGAGGCGGTCTCCAAGGACTGACACACCCGGGTGGCATACTCTTAAGTGTCCTAAAAAACAACAGAAGGATAATACACATAAGTATCACATGGCATAACTGTTTGCAGTTAAAGCAGAAACGGTAGCCACTCAGTATTACCCACTGGAGAAACATAAAACGTTCTAGAGATGTAAAAGATGAACAACAGACAGCATGCAAAAAAGGAGAACTACAATACCAGCATATCCCTGCTTGTGCCAGAACAGTAACTCAGCCTTGACCCCCCCCCAAAAAAAAGGAACAGGCAATCAACACATTTTGCTAACAAACCATCTTTGAAATGCTAAGATTGCTGTCAAAGCATCCATCTCTGAAACATTTGTACATATTTATCACACAGCATTCCATTTTCAAGAACTGACAATCATGTATACCTGCAAAATGGATTGACAAACATGCCCATGGGATTAGTACACTTCTAACTGATGCATACAGACAAAAGTGTAAAAGCCATTCATCAGATTTTTCTTAAATACATTCCAGCATATGTAGTATGTAGCTGACAAAATGCAAGCATACCATATTAAGTTTAGTAATCCTCTGTGCAGATATATCCCAAAAATATAATGTAGGTTTAGTCCTCTCCACATAAACTGGTCTCCTCACCATTAGTTTGCCTAGCTACATGAATTATATGGTATAGATTTATGGCTATCACTGTGAAGATGCAGATGAGGTGTGAACTGCTTAGATTTGTTGAATCCCAAATACTTGGATCCATGTGTAGGAGATGTAAACATAGTGCAGGCACTCCCTCAGTGCTTGTTTTAATGGATTTCAACTAAGAATGATTACTCATTGGGAGAAGGAAAAAACAACAGCAATGCAGGCTGCCTTATATCCAGTGGTTGTGCCAGGTTAGATCTAGAAAGTGTTAGATGTAAGGTTGGAAATGTAAGTACGCCACACACAATTCACAGGTTGTGTACCATAACAACCAACATGCCCTTCATTTTTGGCAACTGCATAGGTTTTTATTTCCAGTTAATATCCTTACACATTTTAAGGCCAATGATATAGAATGGCTTACGGACTACATGTCCCAGATTACTGGTCAGATAACTGAAGAATGACCACCAAACACACAGCAGTAAGACAGAGCTGTATATGTTTAGGCAATAATCATAACAGGTTGTGTGATCACTAAGTTCACTACATCCAAAAATAATACATGTACTAATAACAGTTGTATGGTTTCTTATTACTGTAGATAATTTTGCAGTTTTTTTTTTTTTTTTTTTGCAGAATGATTTCATTTCCATGCTACAATGCTGTTTGTGTAGCAAAAAGGGATAAGGCACCCATCCTGTGTTCTGAAGATTCATTGGAGTGAGAGTTCAAATCCAGACCTATCTATACATATCTTATGTGAGCCATCATTTTCTAGTATATATATCATAGACTGATTTTCCTCATTTCAACAACTTGTCCATTTTTTGTCTTTTTCCCCTGTTCTGTCTTGTTTTTTTTTATTTTTATTTTTTTTGGGGGGTGGTAGTGTTTGTGGGATGCACAGCCTAGTACAATCACAGGAAATGGACAAAAATGATTGGCAGGTTTGGCTGTGCTTATCTCATCTGCATGAAGCACAGCAGTGTCCAAACTGGACAACTAGAGCACCCAGGAGGCAGATAGGACCCAGACAGCCAAAAATAGAAACTGAATAAATTCAATTAATTCTGCGATGCATCTCACAAACATGCTAAGTGGAGTTGTGTGGTGTTGCAAGGCAGTTTGCCAGCAGCTGCAGCCATCGAACAATGGCAGACAAGACCCAGAAAGTCAAAAATAGAAACTGGATGCATTCAATTAATTCTGTTGGGCACCACATAAACCCACTAAGCAGTGTTGCATGGTGGTTAACACAGAAATTTTAAGAATGATTAGTAAATTAGGGAATGTCATGTAACTAGTATTGTGGTAGCAGGTGTAAGTGAAGGGTTGGAGTACATATGATCCTCGGGTATGCAACCTTTTTTTTACAGTTGTGACATTGCAGTTTATAGCAATGAACTCCAACATGAACAAGTGTAATTTCAGGTGACTTGTGGCAACAGGTGTAAGTGCTGGACTGACATACGCATGGTCCTGGGTTCTAATACATGATCTTCCATGCACTTTTACTGTTGTTTCATTTCCCATTATATTCACTCTCAGTTATAACACTTTAGATAGTGGAGCTGATATTAATTATATGTATAAGGGATGACACACTATTATTGTGTTTTTTATTTATTCATTTATTTATGTATTTTCAGATTTATTATCAGATGTATGACTGAGGGTATACTGTGTCCTATATTTATGTAAGTATAATTCTGATATCTGGACTTACATGGCCTTCGCATTTGTCTAAGACACATACACAACTGCCTCTATATCCAATAACCTTGTCAGGTTACACACATCCATGTGCAACAGCTCATACTGTCACCTGCATTTATGTATGATGCCTGACTATGTCTGAGTAGCACTTCTTTTGTGGCAAAGATGGAAAATCAATGCTGTGGATGTAGATGTTTTGTCCCTTATGCCTAGGCTTGAATCCCACAGCATAAAAATCAATTTGCTCATTCCTTACTTCTTGGCACTGCTGCTCTCCGTGCACCATCATGCAAACTCATAGCACGGTGTGCACTCCAGTAAATGTGATAACTGCAATTGTTGGAAAGCATCCATCTCCATTGCTCTAGATCCACTGCTAGATAGATTTTGCAGGCATTAATGGGGAAGGTGACAGGTTTAGGGCAGAGAGGTGGGGTGTCCAGGATAGTCACTGGACTCCTAGTAAATCACCACAGTCACATGCTTCTGCAGGAGAACTATTCTGGTTCCCAGTATAAGTTTGAGGGTTGGGATAGTTTAGGCTTTATCCAGTGCCACTGGTATCCCACACACTGGAGAACAATATATAAATCATTTTAATGACCTACAGAGGAAGAAGAGGGATACACTTGACTGTTGGATTGAGGAATTTAGAACTAAGGATATCCCACATCTATTTAAATATCAACTCAAGAGAGTGCTGGTAAGAATTGGAAAGTTGAATATAGGCAAAACTGGTATGCATATTGGTCTTCTGTTTTTTTCCCCAGCTGCCGGTCAATGTCTGGGCCCAGGGGGCTAGATTGGTAGGACTGAGTGAAGCAAGTGGTATGTTTGCAACAGAAGAGTAATGTTACTGTAGCAGTAAAAGTTAAAGATAGCTTTTTTGGTATTTATAGAGTTGTATCAAATTGAGCATGCATATCTCAATTGCAAAAGCAAGTATGCATCCATTAGTCTGTAGCACAAACCAATTGTAAGAGTCCAATATCAGACTTTAGTCAGAGGTCGTGGGTTCAAATAGCACACCACAACTATACAATACTGTTATTTCTTCAATAATATTTACATTAAATTAAAACCTTTATACCAGTGGCACAAATGCTCTGATGTAAACTGTTATCTGTATATTGGGAACACACCTATGTACAATATATGCAAATTTCAAGGATTACTGTAGTGTGCTGTGCATCTTTTAGGAGGTCATAGAGTTAAATGTAAAAGGTAAGATAAAACAGATTTGTATAATTGTATTATGCCTTTTATGTCACATACAAAGGTACTAATCTTATCTCTTTTTCTCTCACCCCAATCCCAATTTCTCTTTTTTATTTTATTTATTTTTATTTTAATTTTTAATTTGTTTTACTATTATTTTATTTTATACATTTTTTATTTTATTTGCATCTTATTTAATTATTTTTATTTTCTTTTTATTTTATTATTTTTTCTTTTCTTTTTTTATGTGTCATCAAAATGTGTCCATGTCATCTATGTGTACCACATCACATATTTGCATTTTATTTAATTATTTTTGTTTTATTTTTATTTTATTTAATTATTTTTTCTTTTCTTTTTTTATGTGTTATCAAAATGTGTCCATGTCATCTATGTCTACCACATCACTAAATGCTCCACAGCACAGAGAGGTAGGCCAGCGCCATTGGATCAGCCTGCCCCCACTCCACCAGCTGAAACACTGATTCCCAGCATGTTTGGGAGACAATCTGGCAGCACTGCCTCTGCTGCTCCTGCACTACGTGCACCCTCAGGTATACCTGCCCTGGAGGATGGTCCAGAGGTACCCTCTGGGAGCAGTGGTGGAGGTGGTGATTTCATCACCCCAGCAAACTGCCAGGGATGGTGCTTATGGTGGTCCACTGCACTGTTGGTGGAAGCCTACAGCAGATGGAGAAACTGGTCTCCCTCATTTTCCACAGTACTAGGACTACAAGGAGTAGACATCAAGTACTCCAGCCACCAACTGAGTTAGGTGACTGGACATCTGTGGAATATCTTCTAGAATGGGGGTCATTCTGAACTGGACTCAATTGGCAGGTGAACTGGATAAGGATGTGCTGTCTCACCTGGATTTTTCATTCAAGTTATGGAGAAGTTGACCCACCAAGTCAGGTGTAAGCTGATTCCTATTTGTGCTTGGAGGGACTAACTAGTTCCCCTAGTGATGTTTGTTGCTGCTTGTGTGCTCATGAGTAGTAACCTTCCCAAAATTATAAATGAGGTATTGGCAATCTTTCAAATCTTTGGGGAAGTCTCAAGTTTAGAATGTAACCTAAATAAGTTCATACTAATCTATGAACCTAATCTATGAACCTATAAATAAGTGTTTGGTAACCTAGTTCAGGGTGTTTCAATATAACAATGACACACAGGGATTCCAATAGTCTCTTCTTCTAAGTATCTGAGTCTGCCACTTAGCAAATCTCTGCATTATACAAAGGAAGCTAATTTGAAAAATTTATCTCAAAAGACTGATGTCCAATTTTATGTCTGTTGCTGGTAATGGGATGGCAGTTCAAGTCATGATCATGCCACATATAATGTTTTTTGCTAGGAGTATTTTCATTTAAGATAAGCATCTCTGTAGTCAGCATTTATAGAGTCTTATTACAGATATAGTATTGAATGAGAAGATGAGAAGATTAACAAAAATTGTGGCGTTTAATCATAGATGGTTTGAGAGATGGAGACTCTCTACCCTGCATAGCTGGATATATCTTAACCATTCAATTAAGTCAGATAGCTAACTGGGTATGAGTATGGAGGCTAATTCAGGATATTAAAAAAGTTCACCATAGTTGTTTTTTTCCCCGTGTCTGGCAGAATGGCTTTGTCAGATAGCTTTGGAGAGTGTAGAGTTTAGTGGGCTCAGCTTGAGTAGGGGACCCACTATCTGTACTTGGCATCATCCATGGATTAGGGAGGCAATTGGTCATCCTTCAAGGTAATATTGGGCATCTGAGGAGATGATGGAATGGCCCCAATTAGTAATGGATGCTGGAAGTACCAGTCTTAAAAGCTTTATGGTTATAAAGGACACTTTCCACATTAGTGAGCAGGAATGGTTCAATTATTGTCAGGTTGATGAAATCTAGGAACAGTGGATCATCTTAACCAAAGAGTCATAAACTGGTTCAATCATGCAAGAATTGGGGTAAAATTAGTGCAAGTAGAGGAGGGTTAATTTACAAGGAGTTGTAGGAATGTAAATCAAAAGCTCCAAAAAAAGGGTAATGAGTAGATGGAAAGTTCAAGAAAAATCTGTATCATGATAATACAATACAAATAGATATGGAGGGCCCCTAGCAGTCATTGGCATTGGCCTAGGTATATGGAGTTGCAATTCAAGATCATTAATAGGTATCTTACTCCTTGCAGACTTTGGAGGTCTGGAATGAAGGTGGATAATAAATGCTGGAGGTGTGGCATTCTAGGTCCAAAGTATTTCATATGTTATGTTTTCTCCATTAGTGAAGGCCTACTGCACATTTCTGATTAATAAGTTAGAGGAGATATATAAAGTCCCTATAACTCTTAATTGGCAATTCTTAATGTTTGGAGTAAAGCAGTTGAAGTAATAGTTTGACCAGTTCAGAGGTATTTTAGGTTCTGGCAAAAACTCCTTTGTGTATGCTCATACTGAAAATTTCTTTCATCCTCAGTAATACTTTTTATGCATTCAAAAGGGTAGGGCAACTTGATTGTAACCCTAAAGCCTGGAAAATCTTAAGGAACTGTTATATTAACACTGGTAGTCGATGTTCTCATTGAGCTGTTATTCTGTATCTGTTGGATTTATGTGAGGTAATCTCTTCCTGTGAAGTATATTGTGCAGATTTTATGCGGCATTTCAAGGAGAGGAAATTGTGCTGGTGAGAATAGTTTCTCTATTTTATATAGTTTTAAGAAAAGTGTTTCTGATGCATTTTATATTTCTTTGTTTGATGTTAGAAAATCCATTGTGGATTGTCAGTTTGCTGAGATTAACGTGCTACTGTTCTTTCTTTAAATAAAAATAAAATTCAGTAAAAAAAATAAAGAGGGGATTACTGCTCTAAGTGAAAAATTTAAGAGGGGGGTACCACAATACTTTAGTGACTATAATTGGGAGTGAAATGGGCAATGCTAAAAAAAAGGGGAAACAAAAAAGAAATCAATGATAATTATTCATCAGTTGTGTGACCTATTCATAATCTGCATAATGTATTAAAATATTATAATTAAATGGTATATTTTAACAGCTAACCAGGATATACATAAGAAGAGTTGTGGCAACCCAGATTTATTAATAGGAAGGATTAAAACTTAAAGGAAAATTTGAGTAGGGTAATACAAAATGCAATGAAAAAGAAGTGAAGATGAATATTTGAAGATTAATTTATAAACAGTTGGGATAGTGGCCTAATGGCTAAGGTGTTTGCCTTACAAACACAAGGTGCAGGGTTTGAGTCTCACTAGGGATAATTGGCTAGGCTTAAAATGGCTTGCAAGGACAGTTAGCTTTGTACTAATCTATGAACCTAATATTTAGAAGTTATGGATGTGATGCAATATATGCAAGAAAATAGCAAAGAGTCGGAGATTTTCTTTCATTAATACCAGAATGAGTTATAATCCACCAGGCAGCTTCACTTGCTGTGCATTTTATGTTGTCCATGCAGCAGAGTGCATGTCTTCTGAATCATTTTAAATAGAAAAAAACAAAGAGGAGATTAAAATAGGGAATACTGAACACATGTACAATGTTAAAAACAGAAATTAGGTTAATACCATGTTTAAACATATTTATATTATATCGAGTTTTTAGAAACTCAAAGTTTGTATGGTTGAGACCATATGAATGATTTTCCCTAAAGTCGAAATAAAATAAAAAAATCTAAGTTTTTGCACCCCCCCATCCCCATACAAATTATATATACCAACTCTGAAATGATACTACAGTGGGGAAAAGGGTAGATTCCCCATTGAAGCACTTCTATGTATATCACTATATAGTGGGGATCAAGGAATTTACCCTTTTCTCTACTGTAGTGCAATTTTGAATTTGGTACTTATAATTTGCAGGGGATGTGGGAGTGCAGGGGGGATTGCCTCCTTGCAAAAATGTAGATTTTTTTTTTTTTTTTTTTTTACTTTTGAGTTTTCAAAAATGCAATCTCAACTATTTGAATTTCAAGTTCCCAAAAACTTGTGGATATGAAACACATCCATTTACACACATCATAGGGTGTAAGATGTTAAGAACAAAATTATTTTTTGTGTTATATCATGTGAAGGATGACTCAGAGGGTGATAGAGTTAAAATTAGTAAATTGTGAATTTCACTGAAGAAAGGGAATTGCATTGGATATGTAAATTTCTTGCTGATAGGGAACCAGGTTTAAATAACAAAGTTTCTTTGAAACCTGCTCTTAAGTCCAGGGATTTGCATAGATGATTCCTGGAGCCTGCTGATTGGTCTATTTGTATTTTAAATAATGAACAGTTGTGCATTGTTCACCAGTCTGAAAAAGAACTGTGAGTTTGAAAGCGCTTACTGTCTGTTTGCTGCAAATAAATAGTAGATTTTTAAGCCGTGGTTGCTGTGAACCGTTTGCTCTGTTGCTGGAGTTAAAATTAGTGCTGAATTACAATAGCAGTTTTTACTAGATAATTTATATATGGATTATTAGACTCTTTGAAGGCATTAGCCAAGGTGCTAAGTGTATATGCATTTGTGATGTAGTAAGAATTGCACAGTATTTCATATTGTGGTGTCATAAGTTATACTGCTATCCTTTATTCTTTGTGTATGTGTCTATGTATTTAGATCTCTCTCTCTCTCTCTCCATATATATATATTTATATATATATATATATATATATATATATATATATGTATATATATATATATATATATATCTATACACACACACACACATATATACATGTGTGTGTATATGAGTGATTGGCATTAGTTTGACTGGCAAACACACTGATCACATGGTGACATTTTTATTAACTTACAATGGTGGACATAGTGATCTATTTATATTACAGTCAAACTTCAGCAAGTCAATACAATATAATTCTGGAGTGTTCTCCTTTCTCCACAGTTGTGTGACTATGGAATTAGCATAGTTGATGTGAAGGGAATGGAACAGAGCCCCCGCATCAAGGGGGTGTTGGGGAAAATGACCCCTATATAAAAGCAAAGTTTTGAGTTTATAACACATCTGTCTACATCTATGACCACTTAATGATAGCAATCTTTGATGAACATCTGTGACATGGTTACTGTCAATCAAAGTTTATTGGTGATTAAAATAAATAAAATCATATATATAACTACAGTGTGAGAGAGAGAGAGAGAGAGACTGAGATTATATTAGATGCCTGTAGTCCCAAGGTTTACATTTTAATATAAATTTTAAAAGTTATTTAAAAGAAAAATATTGTAAACATAGTTAATAGCTTACTTGTAATCATAAATATATTTTACATGCTTGTAAAATATTTTTAAATATGTCTGATGATGTATTTAGAGTTATGTGACCCTGACATATAAAGTAAAGTAAGAAGACTTTTAGAGCTTTGTCTGATGAAGTCTCAATTGATTTTCTGGTGAGGCAAAAGTGCTTACAATAAATTATGTTTTTTTTTAATCCCACTGCATCTTTTAGTTTTGCAGTGGAAACCAATGTATATATATATATATATATATATATATATATATATATATATATATATATATACATACATATATATATATATATATATATATATATATATATATATACATACATATATATATATATATATATATATATACATACACACATATATATATATATACATACATACATATATATATATATATATATATATATATGCAAAAAACGATCCCAAATGCCGTAGACGAGTAGATGTAAATATAGACCATCAAACGCAAATGAGCAATAGTTCCTTTGAAATAAGAAATCCAAACGATAATCCAAACAGCAAATCCAATGTTGAAAAAGAGGTTTATTAAAACAATAAAACTAAAACGTGAGCGCTTTCGCTATTTAAAATAGCTTCATCAGACGTTACATTTCAAAGCTTATCTGACTTCGTATTTAATGTTAAAAAATCACATCTCCCGATATCCAGGAGCAACGTCATTTCCTCTACTATTATTCACAAATAAATAACAAATTACGTGTAGTAGAAATACAGTGCAATAAAATGTAAGTAGCTCCTAAGATATATAATAAATAGCGTACTGACAAGGTTACATTGCGACATTCGCCGCATTACACATCGGTTATATTCAGATAATCTGCATAACTAAATAATGTAGTATTGTGCTTCCCCATATGTTTTGTAGAGCAAAGCAAAATTGAGTTCAGGTTAAACTGACTCCATAAAAATGAGTATAGATAGAACTAACACATGGTCTAAGCTCCAACGCAGATTCATAACTGGGGATGTGCATGATCCGCATATCACGCTGTTGGTTCATTTAAAAGAAAAAATGTGTGTGTATGTAACTATTGATGTGATAACAATGAAGTGTGTTCCGTATCTGATGCACCATGATACCGCTAATGTAGGGCTGATGGTACAGGTATCGTGGTGAAAGATGGAAAAACTATGTGTACTGTCTGGATGTATCATTCGACATTAGCAAATGATATTAATAAATATAATGAGCCCGTTAGACTTGACGTCAATAATGTATGTAAAAAGCACAGTACGCTGTGATGTCTACAGCATACGTGCTGTACATGGAGAAATGTGTGTGTATGTAACTATTGATGTGATAACAATGAAGTATGTTCCGTATCATATACACCATGATACCGCTGATGTAGGGATGGCTAATGGTGCAGGTGTCGTGATGGAAAAACTATATATACTATCTGGGTGTATCAATTGACAGTGACAAATGATGTAAATAAATGTAAATATAATGAGCCCATTAGAACCTGATCTAGACTAGACATCAATCATATATACAAAATGCACAGTACGCTGATGGTCTCTACAGCATGCGTGCTGTACATAGAACTAAGAATGATGTAGGTATGACCTGCCATTAATGCTAGTTGTACGATAAATCACATTATATTGGTAGATAATAAAGAACTGATTATGGGATCAGCTTGAAATAGATTCACTGTGCGAAACCATATTGTAGGTGTTTATAGAGGCCTAGATTTGAGTACAGGTTTTAAAGATAATGTTTCATTTAGGCCAAGGCATCTATGTGCGCCTAGCCTGAATATCCATTTCAATTCAAGCTCCTCCGTGATGTTAACAATATCTCCCGCCCTATATATATATATATATATATATATATATATATATATACATATATGTATATATATATATATATATATATATATATATATATTTAAATGTGACTGTGTGTGTGTGTGTGTGTGTGTGTGTGTGTGTGTGTGTGTGTGTGTGTGTGTGTGTGTGTGTGTGTGCGCACTGGTAGAATGTTAATTTGCCATTTTGTTACATTGGAAATCACTGCAACAAGAATAGACAAACAGACTGAATATCTTGTCCAACATCTGCATGGTGGCAGGCCAAAACAACCCCCAGAAAAGTGAAACATGAGCCCCCGAATTTAATAATCTTCTGTGCAGGACTAGTCTAGTCCTGCACGGAAGTGGCCACTTAGGAGCAGGATGGCAGCATGCCCTGCATATTAATGAAGGCACGCTGCCTGACCTCCTAGGCATACAGGGAGTATGTACAAGTGCGGCAGAAAGTGGAAATAAATAAGCAAGTCCGCTCATAGGTGTCCGCATATCCCAACCAACAGTCCCCCATGTGTACAACAGGAACAGTACATATAAATAAACTGAAGAAAACCCATCATATTTAACGTAAATCTGAGTACAGCTAACCGTGATGCGCGGCTGTGCCCATCACTTAGCTACGGTTAAAGCAGTTGAAAAGGCCAAAGAGGATAACAAGGAAGATATATGCAATGAAGCAGCACAGCAATAGTGTAGTGGGCAGGGCGTTTGCCTAATGAGCAGGCATTCCTGGTTCGAGTCACACTGCAGCACATACCATTCACCGTGTGAAATCTGTATATGAACAATATATATATATATATATATATATATATATATATATATATATATATATATATAAAACTATCCACACATATATATATATATATATATATATATACATACATATACAAATATATGAACAGATATACATGCAGATGCTGACAGTTACATCTATATATCTCTATATATATATATATATATATATATATATATATATATATATATATATATATATATCTATATATATATATATATATATATATATATATATATATATATATATATATATATATATATATATCAACAGTCATCGTCCACATATACACAGCAAGTTACACATATGCAGAAAAATGTCCCCATAGCTATATACGGAGATAATTAGGAATATGTGCGGAAATATATACACCCACAGAGGTATATATGGCCAGACATCTGTAGATAGCAATGGAAGATTAACAGACACATACATGTCCATATGCACCGTGAAAGGCCTTGACAGGCTCCAAACAATATATGTCACATACAAATTGGCATACACAAACACGTCCACCCTGCAAAACACTACCAAGCTCATTGTAATGTACGTGTGTCATTGAAATAGGGATTTAAATTAGTCCTCGGTCATGTTCCACATGTTGACATCAAATTCCCCCCCTTCCCCGCCCACTAGGAGGCCCAAGCAGTACAGGCCCATCCAACCAAGGCCATCCAAGAGCCATACATGCATTACCCACAGTTCTGCTTCCCCCTACCCGCTGCACACACACAGCCACCATCTCAACCCAGGTTACCGGCCCGTAGCTACCACACCACTACACATTGCCCCCCCTCCACACACACCCCTCGGGACCCATCCCTTATGTTGTCTCGACCCAAGTATCCTAGGTCTGGCAAACGCCATAGCCCATGCACATAGCCATGGGTGCCTATGTAACTCTGGGTGTAGACGAAAGTTGTATACCCAGTGTTCGAGCTGTTCTGCATGGGACAAATGACTACCTGGTACTAGCAATAGATTTCATGTGTGACTCTGTGTACACTAACGAATGTAGGTATAGGTATCGCAAAGCATATGTGACACACAAGGTTGGCCGGTATGCACACGAAACAGTGCCCAGCAATAACAGGCAACATGACAGGATATGTAGCTAAATATGTAGAGGTATGTGTGTGTATATATACCCATAACTACATGGAGATATACCTCTCCCTCTCTGTAGTACAAATGTATACATACATAGACAGACATATATAAATACCTACATATAGATATACACATATGCAGCCACCCATACATCCACATGTCGTTATATATACAGATATATATATATATATATATATATATATATATATATATATATATATATATATATATATATATATATATGCATACATATACCACTTAATGATAGCAATCTTTGATGAACATCTGTGACATGGTTACTGTCAATCAAAGTTTATTGGTGATTAAAATAAATAAAATCATATATATAACTACAGTGAGAGAGAGAGAGAGAGAGAGACTGAGATTATATTAGATGCCTGTAGTCCCAAGGTTTACATTTTAATATAAATTTTAAAAGTTATTTAAAAGAAAAATATTGTAAACATAGTTAATAGCTTACTTGTAATCATAAATATATTTTACATGCTTGTAAAATATTTTTAAATATGTCTGATGATGTATTTAGAGTTATGTGACCCTGACATATAAAGTAAAGTAAGAAGACTTTTAGAGCTTTGTCTGATGAAGTCTCAATTGATTTTCTGGTGAGGCAAAAGTGCTTACAATAAATTATGTTTTTTTTTTTAATCCCACTGCATCTTTTAGTTTTGCAGTGGAAACCAATGTATATATATATATATATATATATATATATATATATATATATATATATATATATATATATATATATATATATATATATATATATATATATATATATATATATATATATACATACATATATATATATATATATATATATATATACATACACACATATATATATATATACATACATACATATATATATATATATATATATATATATGCAAAAAACAATCCCCAATGCCGTAGACGAATGGATGTGAATATAGACGCAAATGAGCAATAGTTCCTTTAAAATAAGAAATCCAAACGATAATCCAAACAGCAAATCCAATGTTGAAAAAGAGGTTTATTAAAACAATAAAACTAAAACGTGAGCGCTTTCGCTATTTAAAATAGCTTCATCAGACGTTACATTTCAAAGCTCATCTGACTTCGTATTTAATGTTAAAAAATCACATCTCCCGATATCCAGGAGCAACGTCATTTCCTCTACTATTATTCACAAATAAATAACAAATTACGTGTAGTAGAAATACAGTGCAATAAAATGTAAGTAGCTCCTGAGATATATAATAAATAGCGTACTGACAAGGTTACATTGCGACATTCGCCGCATTACACATCGATTATATTCAGATAAACTGCATGACTAACTAATGTAGTATTGTGCTTCCCCATATGTTTTATAGAGCAAAGCAAAATTGAGTTCAGGTTGAACTGACTCCATAAAAATGAGTATAGATAGAACTAACACATGGTCTAAGCTCCAACGCAGATTCATGACTGGGGATATGCATGATCTGCATATCACGCTGTTGGTTCATTTAAAAGAAAAAATGTGTGTATGTAACTATTGATGTGATATCAATGAAGTGTGTTCCGTATCTAATGTACCATGATACCGCTAATGTAAGGATGGCTGATGGTACAGGTGTCGTGATGGAAGGTGGAAAAACTATGTGTACTATCTGGGTGTATCATTCGACAGTAGCAAATGATGTTAATAAATATAATGAGCCCATTAGACTTGGCGTCAATAATGTATGTAAAAGCACAGTACGCTGGTGGTCTCTACAGCATGCGTAGCTGTACATGAAGAAATGTGTGTGTATGTAACTATTGATGTGATAACAGTGAAGTATGTTCCGTATCATATACACCATGATACCGCTAATGTAAGGATGGCTGATGGTACAGGTGTCGTGATGGAAAAACTATATGTACTATCTGGGTGTATCAATTGACATGGGTGTAAATAAATATAATGAGCCCATTAGAACCTGATCTAGACTAGACATCAATCATATATACAAAATGCACAGTACGCTGATGGTCTCTACAGCATGCGTGCTGTACATAGAACTAAGAATGATGTAGGTATGACCTGCCATTAATGCTAGTTGTACGATAAATCACATTATATTGGTAGATAATAAAGAACTGATTATGGGATCAACTTAAAATAGATTCACTGTGCGAAACCATATTGTAGGTGTTTATAGAGGCCTAGATTTGAGTACAGGTTTTAAAGATAATGTTTCATTTAGGCCAAGGCATCTATGTGCGCCTAGCCTGAATATCCATTTCAATTCAAGCTCCTCCGTGATGTTAACAATGTCTCCCGCCCTATATATATATATATATATATATATATATATATATATATATATATATATATATATATATACATATATATATATATATATATATATATATATATATATATTTAAATGTGACTGTGTGTGTGTGTGTGTGTGTGTGTGTGTGTGTGTGTGTGTGTGTGTGGGTGTGTGTGTGTGTGTGCACTGGTAGAATGTTAATTTGCCATTTTGTTACATTGGAAATCACTGCAACAAGAATAGACAAACAGACTGAATATCTTGTCCAACATCTGCATGGTGGCAGGCCAAAACAACCCCCAGAAAAGTGAAACATGAGCCCCCGAATTTAATAATCTTCTGTGCAGGACTAGTCTAGTCCTGCACGGAAGTGGCCACTTAGGAGCAGGATGGCAGCATGCCCTGCATATTAATGAAGGCACGCTGCCTGACCTCCTAGGCATACAGGGAGTATGTACAAGTGCGGCAGAAAGTGGAAATAAATAAGCAAGTCCGCTCATAGGTGTCCGCATATCCCAACCAACAGTCCCCCATGTGTACAACAGGAACAGTACATATAAATAAACTGAAGAAAACCCATCATATTTAACGTAAATCTGAGTACAGCTAACCGTAGATGCGCGGCTGTGCCCATCACTTAGCTACGGTTAAAGCAGTTGAAAAGGCCAAAGAGGATAACAAGGAAGATATATGCAATGAAGCAGCACAGCAATAGTGTAGTGGGCAGGGCGTTTGCCTAATGAGCAGGCATTCCTGGTTCGAGTCACACTGCAGCACATACCATTCACCGTGTGAAATCTGTATATGAACAATATATATATATATATATATATATATATATATATATATATATATATATATATATATATATATATAAAACTATCCACACATATATATATATATATATATATATATACATACATATACAAATATATGAACAGATATACATGCAGATGCTGACAGTTACATCTATATATCTCTATATATATATATATATATATATATATATATATATATATATATATATATATATATATATATATATATATATATATATATATATATATATATATATATATATCAACAGTCATACGTCCACATATACACAGCAAGTTACACATATGTGCGCAGAAAAATGTCCCCATAGCTATATACGGAGATAATTAGGAATATGTACGGAAATATATACACCCACAGAGGTATATATGGCCAGACATCTGTAGATAGCAATGGAAGATTAACAGACACATACATGTCCATATGCACCGTGAAAGGCCTTGACAGGCTCCAAACAATATATGTCACATACAAATTGGCATACACAAACACGTCCACCCTGCAAAACACTACCAAGCTCATTGTAATGTACGTGTGTCATTGAAATAGGGATTTAAATTAGTCCTCGGTCATGTTCCACATGTTGACATCAAATTCCCCCCCTTCCCCGCCCACTAGGAGGCCCAAGCAGTACAGGCCCATCCAACCAAGGCCATCCAAGAGCCATACATGCATTACCCACAGTTCTGCTTCCCCTACCGCTGCACACACACAGCCACCATCTCAACCCAGGTTACCGGCCCGTAGCTACCACACCACTACACATTGCCCCCCCTCCACACACACCCCTCGGGACCCATCCCTTATGTTGTCTCGACCCAAGTATCCTAGGTCTGGCAAACGCCATAGCCCATGCACATAGCCATGGGTGCCTATGTAACTCTGGGTGTAGACGAAAGTTGTATACCCAGTGTTCGAGCTGTTCTGCATGGGACAAATGACTACCTGGTACTAGCAATAGATTTCATGTGTGACTCTGTGTACACTAACGAATGTAGGTATAGGTATCGCAAAGCATATGTGACACACAAGGTTGGCCGGTATGCACCGAAACAGTGCCCAGCAATAACAGGCAACATGACAGGATATGTAGCTAAATATGTAGAGGTATGTGTGTGTATATATACCCATAACTACATGGAGATATACCTCTCCCTCTCTGTAGTACAAATGTATACATACATAGACAGACATATATAAATACCTACATATAGATATACACATATGCAGCCACCCATACATCCACATGTCGTTATATATACAGATATATATATATATATATATATATATATATATATATATATATGCATACATATACAGATATATATATATATATATATATATATATATATATATATATATATATATATATATATATATATATATATATATATATATATATACATGTGTGTGTGTGTATAAATATACACAGATATATAGCTAGGATATGATACAGTTGTTAAGGATTACATATGTTCATAAGCCGTGCCAATGAGGGTGTGGGGCCCAATCAATAAACGTGCAACACGTAGCATCAACCCCCCCCCTCCAGCTAAACAGGTGAAACATACAAACACACAATAAAAGTAAACAAACTACTGCTTCCCGGACTACAGGCAGGATACTACCAGTGGGAGAGACCCGCCAAGTCTAATCTTGAAACAAAGACAAGAATGTCCCTTGCAGGACAAGCCAAAAATGATATGGCTATTCAGCCTTTCAGCCACTACACAGATAACATACTGCATGGCACGCATGTACCTGGACCACAAGGTTGGGGAAACCTGATGACCCATGGGGCGAGACAACATACATGACGTGTCCCCAGAAGTGGGGAGTGTGCAGTATGTACTGGTGCATTCAGACCCGACCTGCACCCGGTGTAAGGAAGAGTGCCCAAGAGGAGGTGCGGGTGGGGAACTATCGGTATGTAATTATGGGCCTAGGCATGCAGGTGTTGGCTGGAGTGGTTCTATGTGGACTGTCCCAGGGATTTAAGCAATAGTGTGCATTAGGCAGATCCAACACCTAACAAGCAGGCACACCTGGTATGAGTCCCACAGCAGCAATGTCTAGTTTACATGGCAATGGGTGGTATAACCAGATGTGTTGTTGCAAACCCATTAAATGACACCAAAGAACACATGGTCACAACACCCCATTGTAGGCATGTAAGCCAAACTAATTGGCATCACAAGGTATTATTGCCATCCTCACCCCCACCCAGGGGTGTGAATGTCCAGACCTACCCACAAATGCAGAGTATACACACAGCTGCCACTGCACATCCCTGGACATGTCCCCTACTATCATCTCCTCTGTGTGACCCAATAACACCACTTACCTATCAACCTCTGTTTCATTCCTAGTAATGTTCACAGTCACAGGTAGGTGACACCCTCCACACAACTATATTGGCAGAATCTGGAACTCCCAACACAAGTGTATTACCGCAGCTGTCCCAGACGACACATGTAAATAACACATGAAGGGAAAATTTAAGCACACTTGGATCACCACCTGCTCACCATCTGGTGAAGTCCACCATCCCCAACTAACACTCCAAACCCTTACATCAACAACTGACACCTCCTGTCCTGAAGTGCATACATATCCCAACACCCTGCAAACCTGCACTACTGCTCCCCCACTAGTCGAACAGCCTAGTATACAGTTAAAGTGTCCCACCCTCCACCTACCCGCCTACACCTTCACTATTCACATCTACTCTAAAACACAGGTATGGCATAGCTAAACCTAACCTGAATACCTGAGTGTAACCTATCCAGAACTGCTAAACTGGAATCCCACTTCACTTTACACTGACCTTCATCAACAGTCATACCTGACATCTACACCTGACTTAAGCATGTATAATACCGACATGTTCTCGATGTAGTGTGGGGGTCTGAGCCTTGCATGCACCAGTGCATACCCACCTACACTTCATCCGCAGTGCCTTTGGCATGCTGTAGCCCACAGCCCTCATCGTGGCCAGTAACAACATAATTAGCACTGCCAGATTCCCACCCCCCCCCACCTTGCACGCTATAGCCATGTTTTCATGGTAACTTACTTGGACTATAGTCCAAGTAAGTTACCAAGAAAACATGGCAGATATACAATCAGCTGCTATCACAAACATATCATCCTGCACAGTCAGTCAACAGTATAGGAAATGTATGTAAGCATGTACATTAATGCCAGGAAACATGTGCACATTGCTCAATCACAGTATTCTGAGCAGTTTATGAGTATCAATGAACAGTGCCTGTCCACACATACTGTGAGAACAGAAGTCTTGTATAATAGTGAAGAGAGGAATGGAAAATGGGGCATGCCGTGGGGGCATGCTTCATCCATGGAAGTGGGAGATGAGGCTGGTCTGGTCTGTGATCAAACTGCTTCTTCTCAAACCCCTGGCAGGATGCTATCATTGGGAGAAACAGTGTCGGCCAGCAACGTCTACTTGTGACACAACAACACAACAGGTCCATCCCTGGTGGCACGCACCAGACTTTGTGGGTCACAATGATGCTTTCACCAGTATTGGAAGAGGATCAAGGGAAGGCTTGAACGTATGTGGACTAAACGGATGAAGAGCCTGCAGAAGGTTGCATCGAGACAGCAAAATGGAGGAGTACCGAGACGTGCAGAGAGGGAAATGTGTAGAGGTGTTGTATGGCAGGGCTAGCAACTGGAGAATGGATGGATGCTGTGTACATGGAGCTTGGGGGCTGGGTAAAGGGAGCATGGGTATGACATTAAGGTAGAAATATGCAAATTAAGCAGAACTGCAATAGTGTAGTGGGCAAAGCATCCGCCTAATGGGCACGCATTCCCAGTTCAGGTCCCACTGCAGCACATTCTATTTTCCATGTGAAATCAGAATATCAACATCATTTTGCTGTATAAACTACTAAATGACAGTTATACTTGAACAGGAGTACTGCATTACACATAGACCCACTCACTATTCAAAGGACATGAGATGACGCACAGGTATGTATACACAGACAACCTTTAATGGTGTATTTTACAATAATGTATGCCATTACTTACAGCACGTGGATCTGGACTTATTTAATCAGTGAGGAATGCAAGGCCCACACAAAACAGTAGATGCAGACAGTGCAGATATATAACATACTAAGCTGTCCAAGCCAAGCCCATCAATTCGTACAACTGTAGACAAAGGATTTGCCATCAAGATAGGTAACAATAAACAATAACAGATGTAGTTCAGCAGCCACCAGTTACACATTGTAGTCAAGTCCTAGGGGGACATTTATTACCTGTGATAATGTCTATGTATCTGTCACATGTATGGACCCTGACCAGCAAATGTCGTGGGAGTTCACAATGTGACTGGGATGATAGCAGGAATGCTAGCAGTAAATAATGATAGGCCAATACCGAATAACCCCTAACCATATCACAGCAGGACAAAGCCAGCCATATATGTGGAGAACAGAGGCAGGAACACAGGGCCATACTCGTAATATTGCTGGTACACACCCTGCAAATTGCTGGTGTTACAGGATTCATTGCAACATACCCTTATGCAGGAATAACACATCAGGAACACAAATGGAAGTAGCCATGTACTGATAGCACGCAACAGACAGATTGCAGGGGATATAGCTAGGACAAGACCTGTGTGGTGCACAGGCAAAAGCAAACAGACAATCCTCTGGCCATCATGTGGATAGACCCACTGTTGAGAGCTATGCAGACAGACTGCATTCCATCCTAAACTACTATGTACACACAAAAACTGCAAGACCCGCAATATACAATGCACATAACAACACTACTTACTCTGTCTGTAGGTCTGGAACTTCTTAAAATTGTGTAGTTGTCCTGTGTCTGCAAGACCCCACTGTAATAGGTACTGCAACCTGCCGTCTGGAACACTGCTGCCCACATACAGGAAGGATGTCCTCCATACTGGAAAGGTGAAGGGACAATGCTCACATGAGTAAGCAATTTATAGTACTTGGTTGCCATGACAATGGTTAACTGAATCACTACACAACAGGCTGCACACAGTCAGCAACTGTTGCACACTGATTGGTGCAGAACCCATCACCTGATCATGTGCATCACCTACAAAAGCCATGCTAAAATCCATTCAAACCAACTCATTCACTCTACTGGAGTAGGAGAGAGACAGAGAGAGAGAGAGAAAGAAAGAAAAAAAAAAGAAAATATAAAACAAAACTCACACAGTGGGCCTACATCTCCCAAGGGGGAATGCAAATGTACCTGCATATAAAGCAGGCTCAACAGGCATGTCACAGCACAGGGTGAGATACACCTGTGTAACAGTCCATATCCACAACCAATGTGAACACAGTCACAGCCACATATGGTTAGCTAGCATGGTATTACAGTAGATGGACTATGTGTTCGACATCATCCTCATATGTGCCACTCACAGACTGACCCTACATATACTGACCTGCTACACAGTTTGGTCTGGTGGCTGTCTGTGGTATGGGACATGTGTGTTTATGGCCCTACAAACATGTATGCCACTACAGTACCATACAGTGGGGCAGCATTTAACATCTGATAGTAGGGGAACTAGAACAATGTCATATACCACAGTCTGTACACAGGCTAAGGTACATATCAACACTACACACACTGTCAACATTCACCATAGGTACACAGATCTCAGTTCTGTACAAACATCCACAGAATGTGCAGGTAATGTCATGTAATGTAACCCTTAATGTATATAGCATGTGTAGCAGTCAAATATATCAATGGCTTGTTCTCAGATATGATGCCACAAAGTATGGTGTACAGCACATATGCACCACTTCATGCACGACATATGTACAAAGGTTGACAGAGGTGTGGCTGGGAGCACAAACACAGCACCAATATTGACATGTTGCTGTGACAACCACATACATTTACTGTTGTTACAGGGTTGTTGCAACATATGCCCTTTGAGAGATATGACGTTTGTGACTACCACAGCTTTCTCCATCTACTGATTGCAATCCTCACACTACCTTCATCAGTCGACAGCTAGATGCTCTGTGGATGACACATGCTACCATGAACACAACACTGCCCAGGCTGCAGATAACCATGCAGATGGAGATTCCCCATAAACATGGAACTGACATGGCAGGTATTGAAACATGTGCAACAGCCATATCCACACAAACACTGTTAAAGCAACATTACTCCAAATGCAGTATAGTGGCACGTACAGTCTGTAGTCAGGTCAGGCACATCCACCTCCTGTTTGTTGCACTGTTTCCACAGTGTATGTTGTTAGAGGTACACCACAATCCATCTGAGATGCTGTTTGCCACATGACAGATCTAGTACCTGCTCACAGTGAGTGAAAAGAGCCAACACCACCATGATGTTCCTAGGGTTGGAGTGTGTTTCCATACAATTGGCTATGGGAATGTTACCACAGCTGTTTCACATGCAATCAGCTAGGGGAGGGCTGCAATTTGTGCAGAGGCCATCAGCTGATCATGAGCATTACTTACATTACACATGCTGCTGCCTAAGTAAATCAGGTGTAGGTCTCCACATCCACCTGAGAAGGGGTGGGGGACACAGATAGAGGCAAATACATGTCAGGGTGGGGTGGGAGGGTAAAACTGAAGCAAGTTTGTGTCACACACCTAGCAGAACAGGGTATCAACCCCCTGACAACTATATACTGGTAGCACAATTTGCTGCAATTATTGGATGCGCCACATGGGTCACCTGTTGTGGAGCACTCAGAACATATATGTGATGTTGAGTGACATCTGCAACAGGGATACAGTAGCTGTATGGCGGGTGACATACATGTGCCTGTCGGCATGAACAGGTGCCAGCATCAACACAGCCACACTCTCACAAGAACACACACACACTGACACACATGGCAGGGCCAGGTGAACAACTCATTGGTTGTGGCATTGCCACATCATATCACTGCACAGGTATCCCATGCACCACACAGGTCATGGCTGTATGGGCGAAGGGTATGGGAAGGTGTCTGACATCAGAGAGCATGCTGCAGTATGTCCATGGGGGTTGTAGGGAGTGTGGATGTGAGCATCTGCAGCATGCAACACACACACAAACACACAGGGTGCCAGTACTGACATGCATGGGTGCATGTCTGCACAGGTGTGTGGTGTTTGACTGCTCCACACAGCTGCCCAAGGCTAGGTGATGGGTGTACCTTGGCATCAAGCCACATGATGATGGTCTGCATTGTGGCTCAGGGATGTAGTGTCTGCATTTGCCCACACAGGCATGTATTGTATCCCCCATCCAGTCACCTGGGTGACTACTGTGTGTGGGCAATGTCGTGCATCACTTGCCATGTCTGTGTTCCTTCATCCATGACATGGACGGCATCTTGGATATGCACACCTCCCACATGCATGTACAGTGACATTTGGAACTGTACCTGAGGTGTCCGGCCCATGTTGTCAACACAGATTATCATCAGATATGCCAGTCCTCCCCACCTGTGGCAGGAGCTGGTAATGACCAGCAGCTTTAACCTGCACCTACATGGAGTGCATGCTATCAGCATTCCTTGGTGTCAGGGGCATCTGTCCATACGGGCATGTTGTCAGGCATAGTATGGCCATTGTGGATCACATGCGATGGCATGGCAGGTGATGCAGGTGTCCATTGGGGAACATGGGGGATGTGCACTGTCTGCACGTATGTGCATACTGGACAGATGGACTGGGTGTCATGCCATCTGTGGCCCACCGCTGTCACTCCATAGTTACTATCAGTGGCCAATATGCAGTGTACTACCCACATACTGGCTGTTACCTAGGCATGTGTGTGTGTGTGTGTGTGTGTGTGTGTGTGTATGACACATGGGGTGACAGTGTGCTCTGGGTAATACTGGGGTTGCTAACTGATTGCCTGGCCTTGATGTCACATGTCTGGGTATGGCTCTGTACCCCATCCTCTCAGCCATATCACATGTGTTATCCTTGTACAGTGGACAGATAGTATGGCCACCATATTAAGAAATATGCAAAACCCGCTCCACATTGGCTACAGGTGTCACACAGTCACAACCACCTCTACACAGGATACAGGTTACAAACACACACTCACACACACACCCATACATGTACACCTGTCATGTTTGGGAGTAGAACCCCTACCTAACTAGTGTATTACACTACAGCACTACGGAGTTATAGTATGCACCACGGATATTCCTGTAGTATTCCTTGCCCAAAAGTGTATTTCACAATGACTGACATAAACAGGATTGCCAAAGTAGGACATTTGAAATGAGTGCAAGAGACTAGCCTAAAATTCATTGCTCCCTACACAGACAGTGACACACACAATACATCCGGAACTGCCATGTGTGGGGATGGAACCCAACCATACTTTTAATTCACAATACAACAGTATGCAGTTACAGGATGTGCTATGGTGATTACTGGTCTACAACCTTCCCAGAGGTGTATTTCTAGGTGCATGACATCGGCAGCCTTGCTAAAGATGGGTATTTGACTTGTAAGGGGTGTATCTTAAAAAGAATTGCTCTCTACACAGTCAGACATGCACACAAACGCAGACACACACTCACACACACAGTTGCCAGGTTTGGGGTTGGAACTCCTTCCTAACTAGTTTATCACACTACAGCAGTATGCAGTTACAGGATGCACTACAGAGTTTACTGGGCTACAGCCTTCCCAGGGGTGTATTTCTAGGCGGGTGATATCAGCACCCTTGCCAAAGTTGGGTATGTGAAATGTAAGTGGTGTGAGTACCCTAAAAGCATTGCTCTCTACACAGTCAGACATGCACGCATACACACACAGTTGGCAGGTCAGGGGCTAGAACTCCCAACTAACTCCTTAATCACACTATGGCCATATGATGTTATGGGATGTGCTATGGAGATTACTGGGCTGCGATCGTCCCAGAGGTGTATTTCAAGATGCGTGACATCGGCAGCCTTGCCAAAGGTGGGTATTTGACTTGTAAGGAGTGTGAGTATCCTAAAAAGTATTGCTCTCTACACAGTCAGACATGCACACAAACACAGTCACACACTCACACATGCAGTTGCCAGGTTTGGGGTTGGAACTCCTACCTAACTTGTTTATCACACTACAGCAGTACACAGTTACGGGATGTGCTACACAGTTTAGTGGCTACAGCCCTCCCAGGGGTGTATTTCTAGATGGGTGACATCAGCAGTCTCGCCAAAGTTGGGTATGTGAAATGTAAGGGGTGTGAGTACCCTAAAAGCATTGCTTTCTACACAGTCAGACATGCACGCATACACACACAGTCGGCAGGTCGGGGGCTAAAACTCCCAACTAACTAACTAACTCCTAACTAACTCCATACTATGGCCATACGACATTACGAGATGTGCTATGGAGATTACTGGGCTACAATTATCCCAGAGGTGTATTTCAAGTTGCGTGACATCAGCAGCCTTGCCAAAGGTGGGTATTTGACTTGTAAGGGGTGTGAGTAGCCTAAAATGCATTGATCTCTACACAGTCAGTGACAGACAGACATGCACACATACGCACACACAGACTCGCACATGCACAGTTGCCACATCTGGGGTTTGACCTCCTACCTAACTACATTATCACACTACAGCAGTACGCAGTTACAGCATGCACTACAGAGATTACTGGGCTACAGCTTTCCCAGGGGAGTATTTCTAGGTGGGTGACATCAGCAGCCTTCCCAATGGTGGGTATGTGAATTGTAAGGGTTGTGAGTAGCCTTAAATGCATTGCTCTCTACACAGTCAGTGAGAGACAGACACACACATGAACAGTGACAACACTCACACACACAGTTGCCATGTCTGGGGTTAGAACTCCTACCTAACTAGTCTATCACACTACAGCAGCACGCAGTTATGGGATGTGCCATGGAGATTACTGGCCTACAACTTTCCCAAAGGTGAATTTCACTTTCGATAACCTCAGAAGGCTTGTCAGGGTACTGCTATGGGGTGGCTGGTGTGTGCATGGCCCATACACCATTCATGTAGGGGTGACATGCCACAAATGGCTACACACAGGGTCATATGTCACAGGTGTGTGTATAGGGCAACTAGCTGACTACGTCCTTGTACAGCCATGTTGCACAGCTGGCACATGGACCACATAGTCTGTGGTGCTAACAGTTACTGGTTGATAGTAACTACAGTGTGTGACATCTGCACCTGATGTGTTTGGGGCCCTTTGGCTGTGTGCTGGGTGGGACAGGCATGGATTGCTCCTTGTCATGGCCACCCTCTTCCTCACATCTATATCCATCTACCGTTGGCTTATTATGGTGTGTTGTCCTTACATATATGTCTGTATTCCTATCCACTGTGTGTGCAAGGCATGAGTGGTGCATACTGACATGTGTCTGCAGTAACAATTGCAACCGCTGGATGTGTCTGGTCCACTGGTGTTTGCATACATGGCCTTAATGTGTTTAAGTGTGTGAGTATGCCCAGTATTACCTTTCAGTATGTTGATGATTGACATTGCCTTAATTTCTCTAAGTATGTTGATGATTGACATTGCCTTAATTTCTCTAAGTATGTGAGCATGCCCAGTAAGGCCGCTTGTTTTGCATGTGTGGAGCATGTCTGGTAGTTTGTACTGCACAGCTGACCTTTGTGTTGTACACCGACAGGTAGCATGCTGTGTCTGCAGGGTATCCACCGATCATTTGACATTGACTGTTGCAACATGTCTGCATAGCGGAGGGTACACTTGACTATTTCTATGTTTCTACACAGGATTGGGGGGGAGCACCTGACTGTTACTATATTTCTATGTGAGGTGGAGGGGCCCACCTGACAGTTGTACACATTTGCTAGGACTGTACTGGTATGTCTTGTAGTCCATTTCAGTCAGTAGTCTTACCTATCGTGCTGGCTAAGCCATACCGGTAAACTACCATTCTTATCTTTTGATTGCATACACATTAGTTTCTGACTTCCTAGCCATCACAACTGACATCCCACTACCTGGCCTGCTGTAGTCTGTCTGTGTAGGCCTGCTGTAGTCTGTCTGTGTAGGCCTACATGGACAGACTACAGCAAGCCTACACGGACAGACTACAGCAGGCCTAAATGGACAGACTACAGCATCCCACTACCTGGACTGCTGTATTCTTTCCATGTAGGCCTGGGTGAGGGTTACCTACACCCCTCATTCAGAGACCATAGTATGGCATTTATTTGTGTCTGTCTACACCTGTCCTGCTGGCTGTGACTGTTGCTGGGTATGTGACCCCCCCTCTTGACTGGCATGTGTGAGTCCCTTATCTTGTGGGTGTCCCAGTACTGAGGGTGGTGCTGCAGGGCTGCCTATGTCAGATGCACATAGTACACTGCCTACTCATGGTTAGGCACAGTAGTGTAATATTTGGCATCCCTTTTACTGTATGTGAGAGTCAGAGAGAGGTGCTATTCCCTGGGTCCCCCCCGTGTCAGTGTATGTGCTATGCATTGCCTCTTTGCCAGGGCCAGGGCATACTGGGCACACCTCCTTCTGCCTAATGGGGCAAGCTCAGGTTGCTCATCCTCTGAGTCACTCTGTGCTTGTGCAGGCCTTGGCATTGGTGGGGGGCTATGTGGCTCTGCCCCTTGCTGCTCCTGCTGCAGCTCTTTCCACAGGATCATATTGTGTAGCATGGCACATATAAGGATGATTTGGGTACATGTAGTTGGTGAGTACTGGAAGGCTCCACCGGATGTGTCCAGGCATCGGAACCATGACTTGAGCATCACAAACACATCCTCTATTATGATTCTTGTTTGTGCGTGTGCCTCATTATGGAGTTCTTGTTCAGGTGCGTGTGCATTTCTGATGGGTGTCATCAGACACTGCTCCAGTGCATATCCAGCATCCCCCACTAGGTGACCATGTGGGATGTCCCCATTGGCAAATTTCTGGTACAGCTGTGTCAGATTCCATATGTGGGAATCAAGATAACTTCCAGGGCAGCCAGCACACACGTTCAGTATTATGCCCTGGGCATCACACACAACCTGGCAGTTGATGGAGGGGAAGCCCTTGCAGTTGATGTAGACCCTACCCTGCTCACCAGGTGGTGCTCTGATGCATATGTGCGTGCAGTCTATTGCACCCACTAACTCAGGGTAGCCTGCTATTTGCTGGAAGAGACGCATACTGCTGGCCTACACCTCACAGGTGAGGGGGAAATATACGTGCTCACTGACGTGCTGCCGTGGCATTCTGGTGGAGTAACCTGGATGCTGATGTCTGTGAGATCCCCATCATATCCCCTGTTGTCCTTTGGAAGGTAACTGTAGCTAGTATTCTTAGCCCTACACATACCTTTGTTTCCACTGGAATGGGTTCCCCTCTGTTAGCTCTGTGTGTCAGGCATGACTGGCACAGCTCAACAATCTGCTGTAGTAGGTCTCTGTCCACCTTATAGTTCTCCACTATCTTCAGCTCATGTAGCCCTTGGTAGGTTACCCTGGGCTGCACACTCTTCTCCGTCTCCTCAATGTGGGTTGGTCAGCAGTATTCCCATCCTCACCACCCTCAGCCTCTTCCACAAGTTGCATGGTAGCTATTACAGTCCTAACATTTTGCTGTTATGAGTGTTAAATGTCCCCCACTTGTTTACACTGGTGGTGTAGGGTGTGGGAAAAACCGGAGTAGGTGTTTGCATAGTTTATAGTGGCGTTCTGGTCAGGGCTGGTCTGCTGCCTGTTTAATTGGGTGGTTCCAATATGTTTCACTTGGCAACGAACCTAGTACCCCTTGATTAACTTCCTACTGCTGCTTTCCCTTCCCATTGCCCTTCTGATTCATCCCGGGGGTGTGCCGTGCAATCAGTGTACTCCAATGTGCACACTGCTGCTATTTCCTGGGTTCACTTCCTTTATCTTCCTGTAGAATCCATTGCATGGTGTGCACACCCACTTACACTTTAGTCATATGTGCTGGGCAGGTTTAGACACATCCCTTGGCTTTGCTGTGCTAAGCTGAATACAACCCCAAGCCACAGTGCTCCACTCCAATCCGCTGACAGTATGCCTGACACTCCCACACATGTCACCTACCTCCTAGTCTTGCACTCAGCTATTCATACTCTTACACTGTTGGGACCTGCCTCACATGCTGGGGAAAACCGGGATTCACTCTCCTTCCCCTCATTTGCATGGAATTGCCTGCTAATGCATAGTTACACATGTCACACTATTGCCTCCTCCCTTAGCAACCACTATTCACTGGCCAGGTTATCTTTTGTCTGCCATTGACTTGCATGGCAGAATACTGCTTTTTTAGGTTTATTTTCTTATTTACCCACCAATCCCATTTGCGCACTGCTGCCCTATGCTTCAATGGCCATAATCAGCGGACATATCATAAAAGTTGTATTTTGTACATTTTGCATTGTTTGCAATGCCAATGGCCTTCTACTTGGCCATTGGCATGCTTCCTCAATGATATGCAGCCTTTATTTGGAGCTGTCATTGCTCCATTTTGGAGTTTGCAGTACCGTACTCGGTTACTAACTGAGTACATTTCTGCATATTACGTTAGTCCTAAACACCCTGATTCCTGCTTCCCGGATGGGAACGTGCAGCACTAGTGCTACAGCACTCACGCACATCAAATGTGCATGTACGTGGATCGCTCGGCCACCATATTGGCAACATTTCCTCTTACACTAATCATTCATGCCATGCAAGCTTTTGAGAATGTAGGGGGAGGAGTTTCCATCATCTGCAAAAGCCTACATTTTATTGTATTGCTACAATAGTCCATATTTGGTAAGTTCCCTTTTAAAATGGATTATATAATAAAACAACAAAAAAAAAAACATGAACATTCACTATAAAATGCCTATGCTGAGGTTAGGAGTCCAAGACAATTCACAATGAAACACCATCTAATCAACAAAAAGTAGAAATGCCACTGTTAATGAACATTAGCCAAAACAGTGAAAGATACAGTAAGGTCATATATGGTTCTAATACATTTCAAGAAAAAGAGGCACAAAATAACTTGTAAAAATAATAGCACAAAAGATAAAAATTATGTAAACATACTATTCTTTTTGGGCATTGCACCCCTTGTGAGATTGGTGTCTATACTAAGACTAATATGTCAAATACATATGCATATCTCATCCTACTTTTTACCAAATCACCAAAGGAAACTAACACCCCCACAAACATCCATGATCTTCTCCTGAACTCTCCAGATCAGTCTATAATCTAAGATTCAGACAGCTTCCCTTGTTAAGACAAAAACAGTTTAATACCTTATATCACTTTGACTAGTAAAGAGTTTGTTGTCCTTTACAGCCTGATAGTTAAAATGATAAATACACATGAAATCCCATGTTTATGTAGTCATTACTTTCAGCTGGGTACTACTTTTACAAGTAACAGACTGCTTAAACCAAATACTTATTTATTGAAATTTTCAGACCACCCCACTATTTAAACTAGTGGTCACAACACTTTTCTATTTCGTGTGTTAAATGTATTAGTATAATTTTTTACAAGAACGGCTGTTGATTTATACATTTTTGTTTTAAAACTGCTTTTGTCTTAATTATTGTTGACCCTTAACGTCAACTTATTATATATTTTCATTTTTGTGCCTAGCTTCTAAACACAATCACGAACTTGAAATTTGTGAAAAGTGAACTTTTTAAGTTAAATGTCCTGACTGCAAAGATAATTATATTTATCCAGTATTTTCAAAGCAAAAGTGGATTTTCCATCACATATTTGGCTAAAGCCATGTCTGTGATTTCAAATCTCAATTAACACAGCATAACTGAAAATGGTTTATGTGTCTCACTCTGTTTTCACACACAAACTCTTCAGAGGAGTTAAACAGAGCTCATTTTATTCTAAAACAGCTTCCTTTCTTGGCATGTGAATCACATTCCAATAGTCTTAACTTGTTCTTTCCATTAAGGAAAGCTCTGCTGACTTCTTCTGATGTTTATGTAACAATGCTGCATGCTGAGAAAAGGCATGTGTTACTGTGTACACCAAAACTAAAAGCAATGCAGCATTCTACCCTTGAGCATGACAGCATTTTGAAGGTATACATTCTACATTAAAAATCCTATGCAAATAGGATCAGTGTGATTAATAAGTGAATGACATACCCGGGATTCAGAAAATTTATCTCTGCTAGTGCTAATCAGGTAATGCTAGACTGCAGAGATAGTCTACGATTCAGAGATATGATGAAGCCTCACAGAAAAGTACCAAATTAAAGGCTCACTATCAAGTCTCTGGATAAAATATTGCACTATCATAACTGGCCATACTAATGTTTCCCTTACCATCCCATGCAACGCAGTTGTGCAGGCACCTTCCAACACACACGCCACACACATACATGGGCATGCTCGCACACACACACACACACACACACACACACACACACACACACACACACACACACACACACACACACACACACACACATACATCCAAACAGCTGCAAACATATCCCAACAGAAACACCTGCAGCTTACACACATATACAGACAGACAGACAGACACACACACACACACACACACACACACACACACACACACACACACACACACACACACACACACACACACACACACACACACTCAAGCACAGATGGCATCACGGGACCTACTAGCAGTCATTCTATAAGACCCTATCCTACCATTGTAGTGTATAGGTGTATGCCGTCAAATGGTAACATAAACTTTTCCTCTGCAACTCAAAGAATGTTGAACAGTTCTCTGAATCACTCTAAAGCATTATTCTGATGCTGGAGATATTTATAGCTTACTGTACATTGCTAATTAGCATTACATATGCCCCTGGACTGTTACATTCGCATGCAACTTTCCCTTTGAAACTGCTGTGCTGTGCTGCAGGCTGGTGTCTTTGTACCCCTGTGGGGGAACAGTGGTATTAATATTATTCTGACATAATGCACTGCACAAAACTTCAGAAGATGAGTTTATGCAGTACTTTCTGCCTTTCTGAATCCCAGAAGTAATTAGTCAATAATTGAAATATAATTAGTAGAAATGGCAGGGGTGCAGAGATGTAATTGAACAGGCAGGATATACAAAGACCCTTATATTCCTCCAGTGAGGGATAGACAAAGTCACCACCTGCTGTTCTTACTCTTAATGGAAAAATAAAAGTTGTGCTATAGTTGCATTTGGGAAACAAGTATTTCCAAATGATTATTACATGAATGAAACAAGACTTAAGTTTTATACAGGGCATTTTCATCAACAATGATCTGTCCTTTGATCATCAAGTGTCAAATTACAATAAGGAAATCTTTTTCATCGCACAGTTAATTACCAAAGGTATATCTGCAAGATCCAAAGAGGGCTTAGTCACCAAGGATTCATCTCATGTTAGGCTGATCTTTGAATATAATGATCTAACTGGTATGTCTCAAACCAATATGTATCCTGGAATGAAATACCTTATTGTTTTTCTAAGGAAGGGAATCAACGGATTAGAGACCATTCTTTGTTAGCTACTCAGATCAGATAGATAAATCATGCACATTTTTTTGGTATCCTACAGAATCCTATGTGAATATCTCTGTCTTGTCTTTCAGTCTGTTTTTATTAAATAATCTCCACCACAAAAACACTGGTAATGTTAGAAGTCTTCACTCCAAAACTATCAACTTAAGCTGTAATTATAAAAATAACTTAAAGGGTTGGGTTCATTTTCCAAATGTGAAACAAACTTTCCTTTCATGCTGAATGGTATCAAACCTTAATCTCTTTCAAGTTGTCTTGATGATGGGATGGGTTCAAATAAAATGACCACAAAATTAGTAGTATGGGCCTTGACATAGAGGGATACAACCCTGACCAACGTTTGACAAGCAGCTCTGGTTACTGCTGGAGTTGGAGTTGGAATGAAAGACGTGATATGGCTTTGCCAGCTTACTTCTCTTTGGAAGGGGAGTGGATATGAAAGCATATATCTGAGACACCCCTTTTCATAGTTAAATCCCTGGTGGAAGACTGAGACCGCTGTTAGACCCCCATTGGAGTAGTGGCTTCAAGGATTTGGTGGTGCATTGGGGGATTAAGTGATTCACAGATGTGACTGACATGTACTTGCTAATGCCTATTCTACACTGAACCAAAGATGTGTTAATGGGCATGTGTTGTGCAATTAGGGTCATACACAGAAAATTCCCTGAACTTAGGTAGGAGGCAGCTCTACACTCCACTGTGTGGCTCTCACCCCTAGGGGGAGCAAATCAGCCATAAGGCTCTTGTCTCCTTGGGGATAAATGGACTGCAATGGAGAACCTTAATGAGCTGAGTTTAACAGCCACTCGGGCAGGATGAACAAACTATCCAAAAAAAAAACAGAAGAAGGAAGGGAGTAGACCAACTTTAAATGTTGTACAGCAGACATTGTCACTCACAAATAATAAATATGAAGTAAAAATAATATAGAACTGACAGCAGTGACAAATTAACTGAAAATTACAGGTTTTCATCAGCAGACTTGCTGAGACCCAATATCACACATCCACTATATATTTGTCACAGTTGCCTGCCTCACTATGGCATAATTGTAACTATCCATGGTAGGAGGTATGGGGTAAAGTGGTAATTATTCTCTTCTTACCAGAGTTTGTCAATCAGGAGTAAATTCCACCTTAACCCACACCACAGCTGTGACTTGTTGTCTAATTGGAAAACTGTACATAGCTTCTTTAAATCCCTCTCCCACCATTCTAAACTGCTTGCTAAGACATTTGCCTTTCTGAGATGGAAGGGATGCATTTTTTTTAATAACTAGGGGTGGGTTTGGCATAATCGTATGGCCTTCATCTTACAGATGCAAGTTACAGGGTTTGATTCCGATGTCAGATTATTGGCTAGGCTTAAATTGGCCCTTCAGGACAGTTAGCCTAGTATTCAGTTTTATATTACATGATTGAAACTTTACTTAATCGTATAAGTAAAGCTCGAACTTGTAATATCGAAACCGTAAATTGTAGAACGGACAATTTAACCCAGGGAAACACTTCCCTTGGTCGTTCTGTGGAGTATGCCCATTTCTCCAATTTGGAGCAATCTCGGAGTTGGTATATTTAGGTAGGGGTGTGGGGCGGTGCAGCCCCCCACATCTGGAGGTGTTGGGGGCAAAGTCCCCCACTTGATTTTGGAAGTAAAGGTTTTTTTTTTTTTTTTTTTTTTTGATTCGGCCAGGGGAAGTGTTTCCTTTGGTTGAATCGGCTGTTTGACAATTTTAGCTGTTGAGATTACAAGATCGAGCTTTAGTTATTATTCAATTAACTAAAGCTTTGATGTTGTAATATAGACGCTAGTGTTCACCTATGAACCTATTTAAAATACCAGTTTGTTTTACTGTGCCGGGACAACATGTACCATGTGTTGTTTTTCTTAATTTGACTATTTATTCTGCTGTAAAAGATTACTGCAGCTTAAAAGTGCATGTTCTTTTGAATGAAAAAGTGATCTGATTCCATGATTCTTTTTTATTTTAGTATGATCCACAGATATTAATGAAAATTGAAAACATGTATTACATTTGTTGTACCTTGGTCCTTATTTTTGCAATACTCTTGCTCCCACTGTCTGCCCATCATCACCTTCATCAACAGCTCATTCTTCCTCCATCACTAGGGTAAGGGTCAGCATGGAGGGGCCATCATTTAGACAGCCATCAGGGGTGGTTTGAGGTTTGCTTGCTTAGTTTACCAATCCATAATACACATACCTGGTGAGGTGTGGGGAAAGAGTGTGCAGTGGGATGACAATGGAAGATGTCCACCCCAATTCCACAAGAGGGGTTCCCTTCAAGCATTCCAGCCCAACCCCTTGAGGTACAATCAGTGATCTTCTTAATCTCCACCAGGATTTTAGCACTGCAAGTGTACTCCTGAGTCAATACAACCCCTCCCTCCCATCTGAGAGAGGTGACCGGAACATGCCCCTTTACCCATGCCTGCATGGCTGCTCCAATGCCAATCCCAGTCACCTGACATGGAGTTAAGACTCTGTCCCTTGGCCATATAACCAGGCTACTGGTTCAAAATTAATGTGTATTTATTTCTTCTTCGCAACTTTGCATGTTAGTCTTTGCACATCAGCTTTCACTGATGACAAACTAGGTTGACATACTACTTAATTTATAAGAGTGCTACTGATGACCATTTCTGTGTCATACATACCACATCTGCACATGGCTCAGGGAAATGTAAAATGCTGAGTTTAATTTACTGCTATAATATGAAGACAAAAGGCATGCATCACAGGTGCATCTTCTGCAATTAAACGATGTACATAATTAATTTCAGTACTCTAGTGACAAGTGGCCATGTTGAAGGCAATGTATGAAATACTTAAGAATGCTGCAGGGGAGTAATACAGTTAAAAACAAATGTCTGAAGATTTTTGGTTTGTTTAAACATGGTCTGCCAAACTTGGTGAACATCCTCTTCCTGTGAAAATAATATTTTCTCTCTGTGATCCCACAAATAAGATTTCTCTCTCTCTCCCTCTGTGATATGCTGGTAATGTCTTTAATTATATTACTCAGTAAGAGTCTGAGGTAAAGACAATTACATTTGTATGTTATTTCAGAATTAAAATCCATTTTGGCTGATTGCATGCATTATTATTTTCTGGAAAGCAAAATTTGTTAGACTGTCCAAAATCTATACTTTAACTCTACATTAAATTGTTATGTTGCACTTCAGTATTTTAACCAAAATCATTTCTGCCCTTTATAAATATATATAGAGAGATGCAAACAGAAGAAGAAAATGCTTCATGACTCAAGGAATAGCAGACTATAGAAAAGGAAAGCATTTGTCATTGCTGAATGCAGACTTGTAGCACAATGGTGCTGACGCACTAGTGATAACTGACAGATGTGAAGGCAGGGGTGAATAAGAAGATGGTTTGAAAAATAGCACAGTGTTCCAAATCATTTAATCATTCATAAATTCATTCATTCTAGATTTTGCTACAGAAATTAAGAATTCAACTGTAGAAAGAGAGAAAGATTACCAATAAAATGAAGCAACTAATTAAATTTGCAGGAAGTCATGGTGGGCAACATCAATAATTACATGATACTGAAAAGTAATAAGCAGCTATGCAGAAAAAAGGTATATTATTTTCACAACTACTCTTGGAATGACTAGAAAAATAGTTTTATAGCTGACAACTTCTTCTCTTTATCAGGCGAAATACAGTGGCACTATTAACACTATATTGTTTAGTACCAAGCACGAAACACACCAATCCCAATCAAAAATAAAATATGAAGTAAAAAGTGGAAGCCACAGAAAGCCAGGATAATCAGTAATCCACAAACATTTATTGATAAACCTTCAGAACATGACTTTACAAAAGCAATGTGAATGCAAATACTTTTACAAATCAAAGTAAAAAAGACACACACTCACTCACACATCTCTCAGGATCAATCATGTGACCCCACAACTTAGAACATTAAAGACACATTACACCAAACATTTATATTGAAAACCACAATTTCCTTACATTAATATATATTCTTTAAAACACAGCCCTGTGTGTACCTTTATTAATAGTCAAAACCCAAAAGGGGCATGTAAGGAAGTCAAAATGATATAGTGGCTGGTCTCACTAGATGCAATGCAGTTAAATTATTAGGCATTGTTTTTATACATAAGCAGATGTAAACATATTCACACAAAACTGTGGGGGGGGGTCAGCATTCATGGACAAGATATCTTGCTGTGGTAAGAAATATACAGGACAAACACTGCTGCAAATGATTTTTTAAATATAGGAAAACACTGATCTAAATAACTTTGTACTCATTTAAAATAAAAAGAAATATTTCTAGTGTCTATATCTGAGTGTTGCTTTTCACACTCATGTATTTGAAAACAGTACTTACCAAAACATCAAGTCCACAATGTTGTATGTTGCTTCCCCATGATCATATGTTCTTCAAGCAAATACTTGCATGGTACAATCAAAATACCCTCTGCATACTATATATTTATTACGTCCTGATGCTTTACTTCATTTAAGTGAATGAGCACAACATTCAATGATGCAATGACTAGCATCACAGGTTAATCGTATGGGTATAAGTCTGTGGACTGTTAAAGCAATAATTAATTTTTTTATTGAGGTTCATAGGCTTATAGCTTGATTGCAAAGCTAAAAATCTATTGGACTTCATGAAGCTTGATTGCTATAATACTGTGTTTGTATTTTCTAGTTTCAACATGAGAAGCAAGCTCATTTTTGAGGGAAAGTAGTAAATGACGTATTCTCATAGTGAGAGGAACTGTATTCCATAATATTGGAATGCATCATGTAGGGTGTCTTTCACATATTTCTATAACAGATACATTTGCTTTTAGTTATAGGTTCCATAAGGTGCTGTTATCTCCTCCAGTGGTGTTACAGTGGTGTTGTGAAAGGTGTTCTTACCAGTTCCAGTGGTGCAGGTGTCTTGACCATCCAACTCATCAGCACTCTGCCTTTGCTTTATATGTAAGTTTATCTTAGACATGTTTTTTCTCTTAGAAATAGCTAGAAACTAGAAAGATTAGACGACTACATGTTTTTCTTTGATGTCAGAACTGTACTACTGAATTATTTTAAGTATTTCTTTGTGATCTCTGAACTCTTGACTAGCACTGTGTAGTAAAAAGTATTGTCTTGTGCTTTTAATTATTTATTATTAAATATTTTTAAACCATTTTAACTGTGGCTGTTTTGTGTAGAGATAATTTAAGCTCTGATCTTGTACCAAGTCACTCTAATAAGCCTTGACTATTTAGTCGCACTTACCGGTTGGATAATAATATTGTACAGTAATAATTGGACACCCTTTTAAGGGACTTTGGATAGCTGATAATTATTAGCTGGGTGGTGGCAGTGATTTCTACCATATAGTCTGGGTAAAAGGGACACAGCTGGAGAACCTGTGCCAGCCTTCCCCAGGAGTATCTGTGTGGTTGTATAAACTCTTATCTCAAAGTGTGTGTGTGCCAGCTACTTGGGCAGGGACATGAAGCACTGGTTAGATAGAGAGGGTGCTGGAGGTTTTAGCTTGCCCAGCTGGCTGAGATCTGGACCCTATAGCTGTTCCAGTGGGGAGTCTTATTGGGGACCTGGAGAGCAAGGGAGCAACCAGCCCTGGAATGACTGTGATCTCTGTGTGCTCTTAAGGGAAATTGCATTTTACTGTGTGTATTTTTTATCCTTTCCTCCTATGTGAGACACCCCTCACTGGTGTTAGTGGTGAGGACTGAGGCTCCTTGATTGCTGGGCCAGGGCACGGGTGTCACATATTAATTGGTATAACTGTTTATAATTATACAATCAATAGTTGTTGCTTACTGATTAATTATAATTAATTGAGTGGAGTAACAACACCAGAGCAGAAAAAGGATCAGGACTAAATGGTAAGCTCTCTATAAAATGTGCCTTGGAAAAATGGGGACTGCCTAGAAAATAGCTTTATTTAAAGCTGTATTAATGTTTTGGTATGAAAGTACTAATTTATAAATGAATGAATTTATTTTATTTTATTTATTTTATCTTTATTTTTATTTTATCTTAAAAGAAATGTTGTAAAGGGTCAGATGATTAGGGTGTCAAGAATGACATTGGATCTAACTGACTTTATAAGAGAAGTTGATTTTGTACATGATATGTTTAGGGAAAGAGGTTATCCTGACAAATTGATTGAGAACATTAAAAAAGAAGTAATAAAAAAATGAGATACAGATTATATACCACTATTGACTAATGGAGGCACAATTAACATTACAAATAATATGGATATTACATCTAAGAACATAAGTAAGGATGGAGATATTACTGGAACTAATAATAAGGGGAATGACAGTTGTAAGTCAGGCCTAGATCTACCACATTTGATTTTAACATATTACTCAGATATAGGATGGATTAAGAGGTGTATTAACCGGATTTGGAATATGTTCAGTAGAATGCCAACAAGAGTAGAACTATTTCAGCAACCTCTAAAATATAGTTTCAGGAGAAACATGAATTTAAAAAATATTTTGGAGAGAAAGAAGGGTGAAAACAATGAAGGGGCGTATGCAAAGATAGGTACACATAAATGTGGAAGATGTGCACAATGCCCATTTATAGCAGGTGAAAAGGAACTTACTATTCCTAATATTGGGTTCAAATTGAGGAGTCATACATATGCCAGTTGTTACACAAAAGGAGTAGTATATTTGGCATATTGCAGGAATGTTGGGCTTATTACGTGGGGAAAACCAAAATAAATTTAAGAATTCCTATATATGAACATGTAAGGGATATTAATAAAAAGAAAGAAAATAATGCCCTTTATAGGCATACACTAAAATGTACAAATACGAATATTAAATTTTGGGTATTGGAAGAGGTTAAACATTATGCCAGGGGTGGCGATTGGGAGACACTCTTGGAATTTCATGAAATGATATGGCAGATAAGACTAGATGCCTGTACCTATCCAGGAATGAATGACCATATCTCCATTACGCCAGCCCTGAAGTTACTGTCACTAAATCCCAAGAGAGGTTTATAAGTCAATAATAAGAAGGGGTGACCATTGTGTCTATGTTTACATGCCTTTACACTGGGTACATCTCCTCCTTGCTTATATGCTTTAGCCTTTTTAGTATTATATTGTACCTTGGGTCTTGTTTTTTGCAACTACTGATATGTTAGTCACCTTATATATAGATATGTTAGTCATCTTTTATATATATACATTTTATATAATTTTATATTTTTTATATATTCTTTATATACGTTTACATACATTATACATTATCATACAAGAAATAGGATTATAGGTATTGTAATTGTTTTTATACTGTGTGTGATTATGTTAAATAAACAGATGTGATTTCAATTTTAACATGTATTTTTGCACTATGCACTTTTGACAGACAGTCAGCTATTTTATACTATGTGGTTTTATATATATATATATATATATATATATATATATATATATATATATATATATATATATATACATATGATACTTTTTTAGTGATGAGTGGTAGTTTACAGAATTTATATTTACTTAGTGGTATATATAATTGTACAGGCCGTTAGAAGAATTTTAGTCACCATCATTATGTGCTTTTAGTTTCCATATGTGTTTTCAGCCAATATTATATATCATTATTTTTCATATATATATATATATATATATATATATATATATATATATATATATATATAGCTATACATCAATTGTATAGATGGATTATGGACTATACCACATTGTAATTTGTTTTTTGAGTGTCTATATAGTTAATTTATTATTTTACTAATTAAGCACGAATGACAGCCAATAGAATGGAGTGGAAGGTTATTTAAATGGATGTTCTAAGAATAACAGTTGATTCTGATGAAGTCTCAGTGAGTTGAGATGAAAGCACACTAAATCTGTTTGTGTCAATTTTACGTGTATTTTTTCGAGCATTAAAGTGGTTTCACTGTTTGTTCAGTGTCGCTCTATTTTGTATATAGAAAAGTGGAGGACAGCCTTCATTGCTACTACACAGCGAATTTTTGGAATGAATTTATTTTGCATTTATTCATTGCTTTCACTAAGGCTGGTTATCCATGCTGCTATTTTAGGCTCATATTGGTCACTTTTAATGCAAATGTCAATTATATTAGATATTATAGATACATAGGAATTTAGTATTAGTCTCCTATTTTTAGTGGTCTCATCATGTTTATTGTCATCATAATATTATCAAATAATGTATATCTGAATAATGAATTTAGTATTTGCCTATAGCAGTTATATTGTATTCACATTTTTATTTCTCCTTTTCAGTTCTATCATAAAATTGCAGTTGCTGCTATCTTATCTGTAAAGTATATTAGCTTGTTATCAGGCATAGATGTTAGGTATTAATTTGTAATTAGGACCTTAACATATTTTTTAGTAGAAACATTGTGACTATTTAGATTATATATAAATTGTGTTTGATGTTTTTATAAATCTTAGGGAGTGATTCACAGTTAGGATAACATCCAATGAACATAAAATGTATATGCTTATTTGTTTAGTTAGGAATACTGTGACTTTAAATTATATGTCTTACAAAGTTGATGTCATCCATTCTGCCTGTAATATGCATAGTATTAAACTGAATTGTTTTGTCTGTATTAGTCTATGTTAATGGTCTGAAGAAGCCACATCTCGTGGTGAAAGCACTAATCTGAAATTAAAACATTTTATCATATATTGAATGGTGCTTGGAGTCATGCTTCGTTTCACAGCTAGTTTTGTTTGCATTGATGGTTTCATAAACTCACTATGAAGCAGTGCTTTCCCAATGCTTTTACTGATATTAAATCATATACATTTCATATTCATCTCCATACTGTCCTTCTAGATCAGCTCTTTGACTGACTTAATGTCTTGTACTTGTACAATCACACAAGCCAAAAAAATGTAGGTCAGTGGTGGCCCAGAGCTGTCATATAAACATGAGAATCAAATCCTGCACTATGCTATGAGGTGACACTGCAGGGCAGCACACGTTTATGAATTACTGACTCAACATAAAGATAACATCAGACTGGGGAGTGTCTGACCATCTGAACCAATTCATGGCTATGAAAAGTTGAGTAAAAAAATTAAAAAAAAAAAATTAAAAAAAATTGTGTTGTGAAAATTGCTGTGGCTGCATGAAAGCATCCACAAAAATGGACTGTTTATAAATATCTTGTAATTAGTGCATTGTTTTGCAGTAATGCGCTCTATTGATGGGTGCTGAGGCACAAGACATTTTCTATTTTGTTGGCTCTCCGTTGATCATTTCCTCCAAGATTTAGTCTCAAAATGTCTTTGGCACTAGTACTGAGTTTATAGGCCCAACCTAAGCTTTGTTTGAGAGTTGTAGCTGCCACCTAAAGACCTGTATTCCACAGTATGCAGATCATTACTCAATTTTTCTCAAGCTCCAAAGAAACAATCTGTTGTCTTGTACTCACCAGTCCCTCAGGGATTATATTCCAGCATCCAATTAATCATTCACTGAAACAGGTTTTATATAAATTATTCATGATTCAGCCCCACCCACTTAAGACTGACATCTGTGCTAGATTATTCCATAGTATTCTTTACTGTGAATTTTGCTGCATGCACATCAGTATCGGTGCAGTCAACAACTGCCTTTTTTCCTACATTGTACATAGGTTAGGGTGTTACATCAACAGTGTCCAGCACTTAGAGCCAAGGTTCACACTGCTGGGTGGCTAGTCACTATGCACGTGTGTAATGAAAATGCACTGGCCTCATAACATACCCACGCTTCACATTCTTTGTGTACTGTTCACTTGTCAAACCATCTAAGCATTTGTCCATATGGAATCGTTGATATTTCATTTAATATTGTGCCTCTTTTTCTATGTGATCTACTATTTTAGTTTAGCTTTCTCTTTTTTAGTTACTTGAAAAGGGCATGGAATTCCAGAAGTGGCTATGTTATTTGCCAGTATAAAAGGGGTGATATGAACTTAATGTGACATGAATCCATTTCAATAGCTCATTGGATGTGCTGTAACACTCTGAGCTTTATTCTTCTTCACTAAAACGAATCACCCTTACTACCCCTATAGTTACTGGAATTCACCTCAATAATGTCCATCCTCTTATATTTTTTTTTTTTGTAATAAATCATAAATTTAAATCATTTGCTCACCATGTATGCCAGATCAGGTCCTGATGGATACTAGTTGAACCATATGTGACCAGTGCATGAATCTTTGTGTCACTGATTTAATAGGTTGATCATGCTGTCCAAGTAATATATGTGAAACAAAACATAAATATGCTAAACAGAAGTGATCCAGGTCTCACCTCTATAGTGCTCCATTTACTGTCATCCTTTCTCATGATGTATGGTTTTCAGTGAGTCTTTCTGTTGCTTATACATTTCAGTATGGTGAGCCTTCTTCCATGCCTTTAATTTCCTTTCTGGTCTCATGTGAGGACTCCTTTGGAAAATCTGAAATCAACATATGCCACAGTTACTGCATTCCCTCATTTAAATCACTGACAACTATTTCATCATATGAGAGCAAGATATGTACTGAGAAGTCATTTGTTCCATGAAGTCATGCTTTTGTCATTTAGTGTTTAAAGTGGGGAAGACAGAAGTTCTTAATTCATCGAGACTGTTTTTGTTTAATAGTTGATGGACTTTTGATCAATGCTACATTGTTTTATGGGGGGATGAGTTCTTAATGAAACTAAAGGTACACTTGCCACTACATCTCTCTTTCCCACACTTCTTTATGGTGCTCCCATCTTTAGTAACCTTCAGGCATCACAAAAATCAAAACTTGAACAAATCTAGAACAAAGCTGCAAAATTTGCCGCAAATGCCCCTTTCAGAACCCACCACTGTATAACACTAAAAAGCCTAAGTTGCTTATAACTACCCCATCAACTAACATATACACAGCTTCTTACTCCCTATAAAATTATCTAGCATTCATCTGCATGTCTGACACTAAATAACATTCTATACAGCTATGTTCCTAGTTGGTCATTATGATATAATGACCACAAAGTCCTCTCTATCCACAAGCTATAAAATTTGATGGGCATTGTCTGTACTTGTACTATGTTACTAAGGCCTAGAACTCATTATCTATCAGGGCAATATCCTCCCACCTGTCCTTCAAAACAATTCTGAAAGACTTCCTAGCCAAAAGCTGGCTCTGTACTTTCTCAACACCAGTTCAAGTTATATTCCTAAATGTGGACAAATAGCTGTTCATACCTAACATCTCCTTAGTCTCCCTTCTTTATTCACTTCTTTACTTCTATCAATTTCTCTCCCCTGGTTTCCTCTTTAAATATACCATAAGCCTGCTTTTCTCTCACTTCATATTGTAATCCTGTTTGTATTATAGTAATATACCTTAATTTCTATAAACTGGCTAAAAATTCTCTATTAAATCATTGTCATATAACTTGTATCTATTATTAATCAATGTTTTCATATTATTTCTAATTTGGTGTAATTATTTAAACTGTTTTCGTTTTTTTATATTATTTTTAAAGACTGTAAAATTATCATTCTTACATCTTATATCTTCCACAGGGGTCCAGGGAAGTAAATAGTGTGGGAAGAAATAGCCAGGGAATTGTTATGGCTAGGATTGTATAGACCCTAGGGCCGATAGCCTAGTACCAAACTAAGAACCTATGTTTTGTAATACTTTAGAACTTTCCCCCTGGGCCTCTCCTGAAAATGTGCCCCTACCCATTCAGACTTTCCCAGTAATCAAATGCCAATAAATAAATAAATAAAATATTATTATTAGTTGAATGAATGAATGTTATTTCCTTAAGGATTTTTTGAGAATGGTGTAATTTCATTGCAAAACCACTGTATTTTGCTTTGCTGCATTTTATATCTTTTATTTTCCATTTGTACTGGCTACTTCTTGGATGCATTTCATCTGATGACCTATTGAACAGTACTTGTACATATTTTCGTGGATCACAGGGAGGAGAGGCAGTGAATTCAGAGTAATATGGTGAGACAAATTTTCTTCAAATACAAAGAAGGACTTTCATGGACTTGCATGCATGGGTAATATGCTGATGCCCATTCTGTTCATTGCTTAATTAATAATAATCTACATTAGAGAATTGCTTTGAATTGCCCAGTTCAGATCATAACTTCACAGATGGTTCTGCTTGTGTGCTAAAATGCCTTGCATAGTTTTATTGGCTGAAATTGTGAACTCACAAACCTGAATTTAATGTTGACACAGCAAAATCATTGCTTTTCTTGCCATTTAGTTTTGGATACTTAAGTAGTATCATACGTAGAAGTGATAAAAGGGCAGGCAACCAGAGAGCAGGCTGCAGGCTGCACTGAATGGGTTGCTTTAGCCTTGGTTTCCTATCACAGCTCTGCCATAACATGTCACACATGTAGGAGAGTGGTGTGGGAATTTTATACTGGTAGCACATGCTGTCAGAAAGTCATTATTCATGTACTTGCTTCAGTAAGTTGTCTTTGGAATCACAATGACACACAATGGAACAATAGCCTTATAGAATTGCCCGTGTACAATATCAGCAATGCAGACATCTGAATGCCTGTCCTCATTGCGCACATATGCCATACATTGCGCTTCTTTTTGTATGTAGCACAGTCGGTAAGCTATGACTTTTTTAAGCTGCTGCTAGCATTTGAACTGTACCTGCAAATATATGTGGCTTGGGCCAAATTAACTCTGAACTGGTAAGTTGATGTTATAAGCTAATATCTGGATAAATCTTATTCATTTTCATTGACCCCGTGTTTTATTTGGATGTGAGAAAAGAGTGAAAAAAATAAACAACCAAACATGAGATTTTTATGCAAACAGAATGGAGACCCTGGCTGCAGACATAGACATTAAAAATATTCAACCTTTTTATCCTCTGTTTAGCAACTTTGTTGTTGCACAAGAGCATTTTCCATGTTGTTTGTTGTTCTTCTTTTGGCTTTTCCTGGTTAGGGGTCACCACAGCAGAACTCCAGTCCACTAATGATTGGCAGTAGATTTTTATGGTGCTGAGGTGCCAGCTCGATGCCCACCCTTCAATGAAAGCACACCCATTTATGCATGCCTTTCAAAGACCACTTGACCACAGGGAGGACATGCAGACTCCACACAGAAGGCATTCCAGCTGAGAATCGAACAGGAGAACCTCTTGCTACAAGGTGACAATGCTACCACAGCACCACCGCAGCTTCAACAATGGTAATTAGCATTTCAGTAAGCATGAACTGTCTGACAAACTATATGAATACAAGTTGTAACAAACCAGACATTTGTACAGTTACATAACTTGAATATACAAGGAACATAGAGTTAGAGTAGTTGTTAGTTTGGGGAGTTAATACAGGCTTTCAAGATGAAAAAACGAGGTGATTATGTGCACTCAGTGGGTTTAGAGCACTAATGGTGTAGTAAACTCAATCACAGTATAGGATGAGCAAGTTTCTCAGGTATACCAGGTATATGTGACAGGGGTGGGTAAAGAAAGGTACTATGCACGTGGAGTAATGTTTGTAGCCTGCCCTTTAGATGGATGGTAGCATTTAAATGCTTTTACTAATTATTGTTTGCCCTGTGGCTTGAACAGTCAGGGAGCACTTTGGGTGATCAGTTAAATCAGGAGGAAGTGACTGTCATAGGTTTGGGACCATTACATCAATAAGGAAGTATAGCAAACATTAAACTGTTTTCAAATTTCACTGTTTCATCTGGCAGAAGGTTTAATGTGCCATCTGTCATGGAACTCCAATGGCACATTACACCTTTTGCTAGATGAAATAAGTCTGTGTGCTCTATTTTAATATGTTAAGGGAACTACCTATGTGGTTTCTTTGAATTGCTGAAGCAATGTTGCATTTGGTTATGCATCACATGACAGTTACATGCTTAAGTCTAAAAATGCATTAAAATTTCAATAAAACTCTCTGTTTGGATTGGCTTTTGAGCCTCTTGGTTTCTAGTGTTTTTGTGATAAGTTGTTGTAAAGGCGTTTTTCCCACCCCTATGCAAAATTTGTTTTTCTTTTTTGTTTTTTTTTTTGAGGGAGGGGAACACCCATTGAGGGTCTCACCTTAGGTTCCAAACAGCCTAGCTACCCCTTTATAAGTAACCTTATTTTATTTGCAACACTACAAAGACATCTGTTAGATTCATAAAAGGGAAAGAGAAGTGTGTACTGGAAATTAGGGAAAAGGGGCAGAACACACAATATATCACAATATGGACAAACAAATGGAAGGGAAGATTTAGAAGGGTAAAAAAATGCAGAGTATGAAAGGAGTAAAGAATAGTGAGCGGTGACAGACAAACACAGAGCAAGACAGACAAACACAGTGGAAGTGCTTACAGTAGGATAGGGGAAACATCGGCTGGACTTAAACGAGTAGAGGGTGGGCAATTAGTGGGGGGGGGGTTGGACAATGCACAGCATATGAGGCATGACACAACAGAAAGGGAGCACATGTAGGTAGACAATAGGTAGGTTCAATTGATGTGCTATTTTGAATCCAGACCAAAAGGGATATTATAGGGATCCATCCCAACCTAATGGACCAGTGTAACTGGTGGTATGGGCCACACCTTCCCCTGGTAGCTTAACTGTAGGACTGGACAGTCAAGCTAATCTGCGATCTGCTCCAGAAGGCTCTCTCTTGCTGTTGTTTCCACTGCAACCTCTATCACCTGCTCCTGCTTTGACTAGACCACAGATGGATTCAGGATAATTATCTGCTGGTGAGGAGCCAGAACTTTAAACCAGTGAGGCACCATAGTCTCATCTTTCATATGGACCTGCAGTAAGGAGACAAAATGGAAACATATCCCTAAAGGATCAATAAGAGAATCTATCTTGACATGATTGGCCTGAACATTTAATAGACATGTCAACACTGGTGAGATGAAATAACCAGCCTCGCCAGGTGATTCACAGACATTCAAGACTATATGATTACATTATCATAAAGGAAAGAGTATTCCTTAACAAAGCAACAGACCCTACAATTTTACTAGTACAGAAGTTGTATAACTAACTCCTCATGGAAGTGTCACAGAAACTACCCAGTGCAACAGAAATAGCAATCAGTTCACACAGCAGTAATCATTGTACTATTGCATTTGCTTGTTTATTTATTTTTCTTAACCATGCAAACACTCTAGGTACTTCAGCTTCATTTCACCAGTAATATGTGAGCACAGTGGGGTTAGTTCACTTGTTCAGAGTCACACAGCAAAAGAATGGAAACTGGGAGAATCAAACATGAAATATGAACATTATGAACATTATAAAACTAAGGTTGCAGGATTAAGGTCTTTAGCTACTTACACTCACAAAGCCATTCTGACACTTTGATCTGCATTTTTATCAGAATACATAGTCATATTTAGTAATTGGTTAACATAAATGCACAAGTACTGAATACATACTGAGGGAACATGCGGTGTAACATTTGAAGAAAAATTCTTAACGCCTACAAGGTCTCAGAACTGTCCTTTATTTCTGCCAGGCAACAACTGTTTGAGCATGAAGCTAAATAACACGTTAACTGTGTCTAGATATTCCATTAAAGCAGATAAAGAATATTAGTTAATAGTAACCCCATTGATAAAATGAGATACTATACATTAGGAAAGAAGGATTGAGTTAAAGAAGTTATGTACTGCACTGCAAGGTATCTTTAGAGTTTGCAAAACTTTTTTTCTATTAACTGTATGAAAATAGCACACTATAATCTGAAATGTGTTTTCATTGTTTAATTTTAACACCACCTACGTGTTTATCTTTTTGTAATGCTATTATCCATGTTGCCTGGTAGCAAATGATAGATAACCAAATTAAAAATGCTTGTATTTTAGTGTGAAAAACATGTTAGCCAAGTGGAATCATTTTTAACATTCTACAAAACCAAAATTTCCTCTGATGACTGGGTAAAATTTAGAATCAGTAGAAATATTAGCAGTTGAAATGTTAGTACCAATAATGTATTTGTACCAAGAAGCAATTATAACAACAGTGTATCATTTCATAATACAACAATCAATGTCAGATAAACTTTGTAATAACCTTAAGAAGGAACTATTTAAGGCAGTAAGACATATAATATTTACATTGGTTGATAGCTGCTAAGAAACACTGCATATTTCACATAAAGTTAATATGTTGACATTCACAATGCTTTTTCTTCAATTATAATGAAATTCCATCAGACTTCTTTGTTCAAAAAAAATCTCATTTAGATTTGTTGATAGTTATTACCTTGAAGTACTACTTACAAGACTATAGGAACCCAGCATTTTGCAAAACTTTTTTTAAATTTCAGCTGCTCATCCTTCTGCAGTCAATCATTTTTTGGTTTCCGTATTTTTCATACTGACATAATCTCCATCCGTGCAACTTTTTTTTCCCATAGCTAGCCGCTAATGAAAAACAACAATATTTCAGACTATGCCAAAGGTCTCTGAGAAGAAAAGAATTGCCAGTACTGTAAATAAAGGTTAAAGGGCAACGAGACGAGGATCTGTTCCATGTTATATGCCTTGTAGATTTACTTGATCAATAAATCAGTACTGCTGACCAGAAATGAGGTAATTAATAGTTCTCTCTTGTTTAATTTATTTATGTAACATAAATCTCACTGAATTTTTATGATGCTCTGAAGTAAAATTCTCAGCAGTAACCTACTTTGGTTGTAAATCTTGTATTTTCCTAGTTTAATCGTACAATGAAATAACAGCATTGCCAAAATGTTGCAATAGAATTTAAACAGTTCAGGATTTAAGTAAAGCATTCTCCATTTTGTGTAGGAAGAGACATAATGAAACTAAAAAGGCATGCCTATTTTCATTTCTCGGTTATATGTAAGTCCAAGTAAAACCTATTTCCTTCACGGGCTTTCTCTCTTTAGCAAAAATAAGAGTCGCATGCACACTTGCAAATATGCATATACAGATACTTATGTAAATAAACATGCAGACAGACAGACAGACACACACACACTCATATATAATATAGACTTTCTGTCAGAAAAAAAATACATGTATCCCTATTAAAACTTGCTCAAATGTCCACAAAGATTATTGTCTAATGGAGTGCTGATCTGATAATCAGTTACTTGAAATAAGGGAAGAAACAAATTAAAGGAAATTTTTAACAGTAATAAAAATCTATACTACTCTTTACACACCAGGAACCTCTGGGTATTTCTAATTGTTTGATATGTTTAGTGAGATGCACCCAAAGGGGCCATTGTACTTGAGAATTGGCCAGATCAATGCTGAATGCAAAGGACTGATTACTCCTTTAGATCGTGACGATATAATTTTGGCAAATATATGGCTGAATAAAAGGGTTTCATGACAAAACTTATGTGATGGTCAAATAAGAGAAAGAGAGAATTTTAATCTAAGTGCATAGGCCCCTGACTGTGTTTTCATTTTGTAGTGGTGTCTTGTCTATATAGTATTATGAGGGGAAGGGTTGTCTACCAAACGTGATGATACTTCACTTTTTAGCATTTATTTTTTTGCCTAATTTTTAGTACACCAAGAGTTTACTAGGAAGATCTAATTCTGGAGGTTTGGGTGTCATAGGGTGACATAACAGTGGCCCTCAGTTTATAGTCATATGGAAATGTTGCTAGCCAGAGGTCTGATTAGTATATTCCAAAAAGTATTGGTCCTAGCAATTAGCAATGAGTGACACTGCTGGTCACTTTCTTACTTTGTTGTGAGGCACCTACAACTCACATTGTGTGACTTCTGTCTTTCAAACAGTTTTGTTATTCATCTTACCTTCATGATCTTGGTCAGGACAAGATATGCTTTATGTACTGCATGGCAACCATCTATAGCTTCAGTAACCCTTTGAAAGAAGTTTACTAGATTAAATAGACAGGATTTGTCCTTCATAAAGCAAAACCTTTAGAAGGTAAATACAACAAGATTCTTCTTCTGAAGTCAGTTGTAATACATTTCATGGCTTTACAGATAAGTTTTGTAAGGCTGATAGTTTTGTAATTACACAGGTTAGTTGTAAGGATACCTTTATAGAAGGGCATCACCACTACAGTGTGCCATTCGACAGGAACAATATTAGCTAAACTTGAGTTAGACAGTTTGAGGTATGTGCCAACAAGGTAATGGTTAACACTTTTAATTAAGTTTTAGTTCTTCTTTCAGCTTTTCCTGGTTAGGAGTCACCACAGAGGAACTCCGGTCCGCTAATGATTGGCAGTAGATTTTTTACGGGTGCCAAGGTGCCAGCTCGATGCCCAACCTTCAATGAAGGCACGCCCATTCTATGCATGTCTTTCAAATGCCACTTGACTGCGGGGAAGACATGCAAAACTCCACACAGAAGGTGCTCCAGCCGTGAATCGAACAGGAGAACCTCTTGCTGTGAGGCAACAATGCTACTGCTGCACCACTGCAGCTTATTAACACTTTTAATTAAGTAATCAGGTATATTGTCAGGTCACATAGGAGAAGTATTTTTGGTCTTTGTTAGCAATTTCAGTAAATGGTCTTTAGTAATAATTTGGGAAGTAAGGGATTCAGACATTCTGGGGATTTGAATAGAAATCTAGTGGGTGGAGATGACAGTAAATCTTTTTTCAATGATACTGGCCTTGTCTATTGGTCAGAATAGGAAGTGATTTTATTAATAAGTTCTGAGTAATGTACAGTATTGCTTTTTAATTTCCTATCATAGCTAAAGAAAGATTTATAATTATCTTTGTTTTCAGAAGCCATATTAATTCATTGGCTCTTTTGGTGGACCTGACTTTTTTTCTGTTTTTTTTTTTTTAATAATGCTTTTGATATTAGCCTTGAGAAGAAGGATTTTGGCTATGATTTATTTATTTATTTTATTTTTATTTAATATTTGTTAACTGGGAAAGTATGACTTGGAATGAAGCCAGTTTTCATTGAAGGCCCAAGGAGAACCACTCCAGATAATAAAATATATAATATAAAAAATAATAATATAATACAATATTATAATTGCAATTAATTAATTTATTATATTATAATATAATATAATATACATTTAAGTTTATCTCTTTTGTGGTATAGTTTATATATGATGGTAGACAACAAGAGTGGTTAATTTTTGACTTTCCCATAATACTTGATTCAGATAGGGACTGCTGGCTGTATGCATTTTTTCTAAATGGAAGTGGAATTCTTTAGTGAAGTTTGCTGCTATGTTAAGAACAGGGGGAGAAGGAGTCATAAGTGAATTTTGATACTCCATCACAGTAGATTGAGGCTAGCATGTTTATAGTAATTAAACTCAGTGTCCTATATTTGGTCTAGCAGTTGACGCAGAAGATTAAGGATAGAAGTAATAAATAAGCTGCTTCCTGTGGTCCAGGGTTTGATTTCCTTAACCTCATTTTGACGATCTGTGTGACTGTGTGAACGTCACTTAACCAGACAGCACAGTTGGGCCAAGTATGTAAAATGTCCATGTAGAACACAGCTCTACCCTGGTTAACAAATACTTGTGTGTGTGTGTGTGTGTGTGTGTGTGTGTGTGTGTGTGTGTGTGTGTGTGTGTGTGTGTGTGTGTGTGTGTGTGTGTGCATATGTATATATATATATATATATATATATATATATATATATATATATATATATAAATATATATATACTTTCTTTTACTTTTAAATCCTATAGATATTTGAGTTCATCAATAATGCTAAATCATGTCACTGTTATTTCTGGAGTAGCAGAAACTTCAATGATTAATATATCTCCCTCACAACTATGGTTACTGAGGTTCTGTTCTAACCATTACATATTAAGTGTGCAAACTCTATATTTCTTTATGGATTATCTTTGTTACATCTAAGTGCTCTGGTTTCCTTTCAATTTCCAAATACATGGCACATGATTGGCTACTTTACACTGTCAATATTTATTGCCTTTACCCTTACTACCCTGGCCCATTTTGTGGGTGAAAGGGGTCAAACATGGATAATTGCAATTACCCAGTAAACAAACTAATAAATTAGATTAAAATATGCTAATATAGTATATATTTTTATTTAATTTACTTTATTTTTTTAATTTGTTAACCAGATAGTGAATTGATAATTCAATAAATCTTAAAAAAAGTAAACCAGGCTACAGTAGCAGTGTTAAATGTAATATGCACTGATAAGAGAAAGTATCATTTGAATAATCATTTGCGTGAAACTGGTTAAGATTATATTAAAGCTTCAAATCAGCTCATATAGCAATTTCTGCACTAAATTTAAAAGTATCTAAGGCTCACTTGTAATGTGTGAATACTGAGGGAAAAAGTCTGTACCTTGTATTACTTCTAGTTTGGCATGGTAACATTGGGTATTTTCTTAATTTCCATACTTATATGGAATGAAGTTTTGAAACAGTCATTATGTTTTCATGTAAAATATACACAAATCAATTCATAACTAACAGTGTGGATGATGTACACTGACTGCCTAAGCAAACAGACCATACACTGGCTGAACTTTTATTGTAAAACAACAAAAAATGTAAAAAGTACATCTTGCATAATTCATAGACTGCTTGGCAGTCAGGATGAATGGAGGTGGTTCTTGTATTTTATCATACTTCTGGACAGATGTTTTTTCCTGGTGCTGTTATGGCAACTTCTTTAAAATCATCTCTAGTACCGGTTTCCTTCTTAGGTGCTCCCTTTAAGAAGTTTCTTATGATAGCTGTCACTGGAAACATTTGTTTATATTGTAGTGTCTGCCAACATACCAAGACATATCAGTGGTGTGCATGTACAGTGAAGCGCATATCTAGGGACAACATTATTTCAGATTTAGCTTGGTAGAATTCAACAGTTTTTCCAAGCTATTGAATTCAGAATGGTTATTGTTTCTTCTTTTTTTATGGGAAATCTGTATATTCACCAAGATGTTTTCCTCTATCCCACTTTACTATATCCAGTGTTTCTTAAAGTAGTTTTCGTTTATTTTTCTTTTCTGCATTAGATTGCACTCTCATAAATATGCCGTGTCATTACTCAGTATAACAGTATGCTGAGTAACCTGTGCACTGAGAGAGAGCCTTACAAGACTCTGCAAATATATAGAGCCGAGTATATTTTTCTGTATTATTCTGTATTGTAGAGCTAAATTGTTGCTTAGATATCTGTTGTTGTACTGTTCTGCAAATATACAGAGATCAGTATATATTTTTCTGGTTTTATAATTTGTACTGTGATTCCTCACATCTCTGTTGAAACTGTCTTCCCCAACCCCCCACCCTCATTTTCTGCCTTGTCTTCAGCTGATATAACCGGTTTTAATAGCTTGTGTGTTGCTTAACTCCAGGTTCCCTTAATTTGACCTGTTAAAAACAGTCTGCATTTAAATTGGAACCTGTGCACTGATACAGAGAACCTTACAAGACTCTGCAAATGTATAGAGCCGAGTATATTTTTCTGTATTATTCTGTATTATAGAGCTAAATTGTTGCTTAGATATCTGTTGTTGTACTGTTCTGCAAATATACAGAGATCAGTATATCTTTTTCTGGTTTTATAATTTGTACTGTGATTCCTCACATCTCTGTTGAAACTGTCTTCCCCACCCCCCCCCCCTGTTCTTGGTTGTAGTTTAAATTTGGTGGCTTTTGCAGTGCCCGCCCCACTGTAGATTTGATCTAGGATACTCCCCCAGACCCGTCTTTTTACCGCATTCTACCTAATAAACCCTTTCTGCACTTGCTTTTAGTCCTTTTTAATTTAATTACATATTTTCAAACTGTGTGTGGACTAATATTGCTACATAATCAAGTCTGCCAGCTTGCACTGCATGTGAATTGTTTTTACTACTGTTTTTGCTACTTTTCTGAAAAAAAAATGTAAGCCTGTTTCCTACCTTTCCTGTAATTAGCCTGTTTCCTACCTTTCCTGTAATTAGTGTTCCAGATGCAGATTTGCTGTATCCAGGACTGTAAGCTTCTGAGTCCCCCAAGCCTTCCTGTGTTGGAGGGAAGCCTTCTAGCTTATCAGTGGGAGTGGTAAGCATTAGGTAACCTGTCTACCACATAAGGAGTGGTTCTGGCCCAGAATTTGTAATTATTGGCCATTTGGGCGGTCTTCCATCTCTCTCAACTTTCTGATTTGAAGGCCTGCATTTGCACTTGTTTCTGTCCTGTAACTCCTGGGCCCATCTCATTTGCTCACTCACTCAAAAAAAAAAAAATGTATCTACTTTTACTGTATTTGTGTTTCTTCCTACTTTATTTTGCTTTTGCGTCATCTTAATAGTACTCAATTGTATTTATTACTGCTTGGTGTAACTCATTCTAAGCCTTTTAGTTTAAGCACTTGGGCTTCAAACCAGTTGTTTTACATTAAGAAGGTTTATGGTCTGCACTGTAGTGGCAGAACAGGTAGCTTACATCCTTCTAAGTTGGGAGCTGCTGATTGAAGGCTGTGTCTGTTATTCTAAAAGTGTATTAATTCTGGTTAAGCACCTGGACTTCAGGCCAGTTATTTTACATTAAGAGGGTTTGTGGTCTGCACTCTTGTGGGAGGAGAGGCTGGACTCTGCCCTTCTGAGCTGGGAATTTCTGGTTAAAGGCTTATAATGCCTGCATATTTGAACTGCTTCTTACTGAAATTGGTACACCTTGTTTGCTGTAGCATAGACCAGATCCAGGCCTGCTGAATCTAGCTTTGTTTGTATAACTTGAGCACTAATCCAGACATTCTTTAAAATATTCAGTTGTATTTATTACTGCTTGGTAGTAACTTGATTAAAGTGTAGCTATCATTCTAAGTCTTTCGGATTAAGCACTTGGGCTTCAGACCAGTCGTTTTACATTAGGAAGGTTTGTGGCCTGCACTGTGGTGGCAGGACAGGTAGCTTACATCCTTCTAAGTTGGGAACTGCTGATTGAGGGCTCATTGTCTGTTATTCTAAAAGTGTATTAGTTCTGATTTAAGCACTTGGGCTTCAGGCCAGTTATTTTACATTAAGAAGGTTCGTGGTCTGCACTCTTGTGGGAGGAGAGGCTGGATTCTGCCCTTCTGAGCTGGGAATTTCTGGTTAAAGGCTTATAGTGCCTGCATATTTGAACTGTTTCTTACTGAAATCGGTACACCTTGTTTGCTGTAGCATAGACTAGATCCAGGCCTGCTGAATCTAGCTTTGTTTGTATGCTTGTTGTTTGTTTGCTTGTTATTTCCCTGAAATGCTAATTCCACCTAAAACGCGGCTTTTCAGCGCTTCTGTGGATCCCTAGTGATATCTGCATTGCTTACTGTACTTATTTCCTTGTTTCACTTGAAAGAAAGTTACTGTTTGTCATTTTTGCATTTAAGTTACCTGTAACACATTGCATTTAAGTTACCTGGCACTTGCTCACTAAAGCAATTATATAAGTCAGCACAAAAAATTAAAAGCACTACACCCTCACAAACTCCCCTTGAGTACCTTGTTCCCCATTGGCCCTTTTTTTCAATTATAAAGGAATTCCCAATACTATTCTAGCATGTCCAACTGTCAGTTGTCAATCTCCTCTCCGGTCCAGCTGGTGAATCTGGGAATCTTGAGGCAATGTTACAACTGCCTCATGTACAGAGACAACCCTCTCCTCCTCCCAACAAATTCCAATACATGTGAGAGATGCAACCATATAGCCAAACTGGAAGCTAAGCTCTCTCAACTTAGTACTGGCGTAACCAGTCAGGAGGAGAAGGAAACCACACTCACTACAATTCCAGTCTCACATAGTCCTACCACGACAGCAAACCAAACACATAAACACACAAAGACATACTCAGAGGATCTAAATAAAAATCTGCCTAAGCAGCAGAGACCTCCAAAGCAGACACCCAAGCAACCGCTACCCCAAAACAAAACACGTGCAACACATAGCTCACAAAGCCAGTGTGCCAAACAGTCACAGCCCTTAAGGCTAAACAACACACCTGATACACTTGTAATAGGTGACTCGATCATCAGGCACACTGACATCTTGATCACCAGGCTGAACAAGGAGAAGGTCACAGTGAGCTGCCTGTCGGGCGCTAGGATCCGCCACATAACACAAGCACTCAGGTCACTCCAAGGCAAATACAAATATGACTCAGTCATTGTCCATCCTGGTGTGAATGACCTGAGACGTACCTCCCTGGACTACATGAAAAGAGACATAGAGGAGCTCTCTGAGCATGTAGCCCAGGCCGGTATGACCCTGACCTTGAGTAGCATCTTACCCTCACCAAGAATGATGCCACAATATGAAGACAAGATGATCAATTTCAACAACTGGCTTAAGTATTGGTGTCATTCAAAGGGGATCCAATGCCTGTCAGCCTGGGATGACATGCTCGACAAGCCACGATGCTTCGCTAGGGACGGCTTGCACCTGTCAACCTTGGGCTTTCAGATATTGGCTAAGGCTCTTGCTTCCCCCATAGTGCCTTTTTTAGGCAAGGCTCAAAAGACAAACCCACCTCCATAGGTATCACAAGGGATAAGAAACTAAGAGTAATGCTACTCAACGCCAGAAGTCTAACCCTCAAGATGCACACACTCAAAACTCTCCTTGGCATGGAGAACATCGATATCTGTGCAGTAACAGAAACCTGGTTCAAGGCTCCTGAGAGCACCCCAGCACTACCAGGTTATACCTCATACCATGCTTTTCGGCCCCAAAACTTGGACCGAACCACAAAAGGAGGGGGAGTATCAATATTTGTCAAAGATACCCACACCTCCAGGTTGGTGGCACAGCACGAAGCATCAGAGACTATCCATGTGCAACTAACAGTGGGTAAAACTGCCTTCCAGTTTATAGCCCGCTACAGACCACCCTCCCAAACCCAGGAACCCCACTCGGCCTTCCTGAGAACACTAGAAAATATGAAGGTCTCTCCAAACACCATTATATTGGGCGACTTCAACTACCCAAACATAGACTGGGAGCATTACTCTAGCTCCAACACCCTAGCCCAAAGGTTCCTAGAATTTATAAACTCAAATGCTATGGAACAACTTGTTACCACGCCCACAAGAGGGGAAAACATACTGGACCTGATCATCACCAACATGGGGACTCTATGCTCCAGACTAGAAGTGTATCCCTCACTGGTAAGATCAGACCATAAACTAATTTCACTGGATATTCACATCCCGACCCCACCCCCTTCCCAGAAAACCACAGTGAAAAACTTCTCTAAAGCAAATTTCACACTTCTCAAAACTGAGATGGAATCCTTCAAAGCCCCCGAGCCTGTGGAAAATATGGCCCAGACCGCAGAATCCTTTATAAACGCATTCTATGAACACCTTCAGGAATGCATGGATCATGCAATCCCAAATAAAACCAAGACCCAATCCTCCAAAGGCAGATGTCCTGTCTGGTGGACCCCAGCCATAAACAAACTATACAATAGGAGGAGGAAGCTACTACATGATAGAGCAAAATCCCAAAAAGGGAAGGCATCTCTGATCAGTATTAGCAAACAACTACGGGCACTCATAAAGTCATCTAAGGCCAGCTTCAAGAGAAAAATTGCACAGGACACTAAGGATAATCACAAGGCTTTCTTTAGTTATGTTAGGAACCTGGGTGGGAATTCCCAGATATGCTCAGAATTAGTCCAAAATGACAAAAAATACATCGAACCCACAGACATTGCCAACATCCTAGCTGACAGGTTCAGTACAAACCCCTCCCCCCCGACCCACCAAAAGGGCAAATATCTATCCCAGCAGAGTGCTGCCCCGCTGACATCTCAGATGCTCAGATAAGAGCCACCCCCTCCAAAGCAAAGGACACAGCATCAATGGGTCCAGACGGTATCCCAGGCTGTGTCCTACATGAACTCCAAGAAGAGCTAAACCCAAACATAAAACTACTGTTCAGTCTTAGCCTTACTACAGGATATGTACCCAAAGAGTGGCGTACAGCAACAGTGGTCCCTCTCCACAAAGGTGGTGCCTCAACGGATCCTGGAAACTATTGCCCCATAAGCATGACTAGCTTGGTCTGCAAAGCTATGGAAAGGATCATTATGGACCTCATAAATAAAGATATTGGGGACCTACAGACACTGGATCCTACCCAGTTCGGCTTTGTTAAGGGCAGATCCTGTCTCTTAAACCTGGTTGATTTCTTCGAAACAGTTACCAAGGCCATTGATGAGGGGAAAGTGGTCCACACAGCCTACCTGGACCTCACAAAAGCCTTCGATACAATACCCCACTCGGGCATTATAGATAAGCTCATCAGCTTAAATATAAACCCCTATGTCACTAGATGGGTTACAAACTGGCTCAAGGACAGAACCCACATGGTTAGAATTGCTAGAGCCATGTCAGACTCCAAACCAGTTACAAGTGGCGTCCCACAATGGCTCAGTCCTGGGACCTCTCTTGTTCGGTATATATTTCTCGGAGGTACAGGCCAACATGGAAGGACTGTGGCTGACCAAGTTTGCAGATGACTGCAAACTGGGCACCATAACTGACTCTCCAGCTGACACAAGCATCCTCCAAAAGGGCCTCATAGAAACAGACAACTGGTGTCAGAGCCATGGCCTCAAGCTAAATGCCAAAAAGTGTATAGTCATCCCCTTTGGCAAAAACAAAGTGCCCACAAATTACCACATAGGTGGTAATCCAGGAGAAAGACTGGACGCAGCCACCACGATGTAATAAAACCAAAATCCATGGTAATCCATTAAGTACAGAAGAAGTAATTTGGGACCTGGGGACCCACGTTGATAGCAATCTCTCATTTGACAACCACGTGGCCAAAGTGGTTAGAAAAACATTTTATATAGCCCACCTAATCATGAAGGGATTCACATCTAGATCAGGGGAGGTCATCGTGCCTCTTTACTCATCCCTCATCAGGCCCATAATTGAGTACAATGCCCCTTTTGGGATGTACCTTACCAGACATCTGCAGCAACTGGAAAGACCCCAAAAGTACCTCACCAAGAGGATCAAAGGGCTCAAACAGATGCCATATGCTGCCCGGTTAAAGAAACTCCAGCTCTACTCAGTGGCATACCGCCTGCTCAGAGGCGATCTGTGCCTGACATATAAAGCCATGTCCAACCCGGAATTAATGGACATGCTGCACCTCAGAAAATCCAAATCCCATCGACCTACACGCTGGAGAGATTTGAACCTCAGCACTGAAATAAATAGGACATGCTGGAGGGACAGATTCATAACCCAGAGGCTCCCTTCACTCTGGAATAAAATCCCAGTCCAGGTTAGGCAGAGTCCCTCAATGACTCTCTTCAAGAGGAATCTTGATGAGTGGATGGAAGATCGTAGGTTTACCCCGGGTATCAATTCTGTGTCACTGTTAGACAGAGGCACAGTATACTAACCTCGAAAAAGGGCATAGCAAAATTAATTTAAAATGGGTGGCGAAAGCCAAACACACTCTGGCTAGGCTTATTGGATGCCCTAGGGCAGATAGCCTAGTATGAACCTATGAACCTATGCCTCAATACATGAGGAGGCCACCCCTCACAATATGCATGTGTTAACTACTGTTCCTTCTTTGATAGCATTTTAGACATGTACTTATAATAAGAATATCCACAGCTTGCCATTTATTATAACTTAACTGCCACTGAAATGCCTCTAATAACAACCACAGAAAACGTATATGGTATTGTCTAGAATATTCTGTTAGAAAAGTTTCCACTGCATTGCTTTCTTGCAGCCACTGTTTTCACTGAAATTCATCTGCATAAAGATTCTCTGCTACTGTCTATTCCATCCTCTATGAGAAAGAAAACACAAACAATGCAATGCAAGCATCTACAGCCATATCTTTCATTGCCACAAAGTAGCATGCTCTGTGAAAGTCTCAGAAGTGGGTTGCAATGAGATTCATATCTCATTAGTTATGTTAGCTGTTTTTTTATGCCTGGTATTTAAGATCTCAACTACATCAGATAAAAAGAAAGATTATAAAAGAGATGAGCCAGAGCTAGGAAACATTTTTTTATCATCTTGTAAAACTAGAAAACTTACACACAGGGAAAATTAGCTTTGTAAAATTCTGGTCAATACTAATTTTGTTACTGGATAAACACAGACATGAAACTATTTCAATTGCATGTCAAGATAAACAGATTTAATAATACAGAAAATTATTTTTGTCATTCTGATACCATTAAATTGCTATCGTAAGTGCTATGTCCCTTGAATTTTTGAATTGTATGTTCTAATATCATTTGCGTTTGACTAATACAATGTACTTATATAATTTTGTTTTGTTAAATTATGTTTACTGACATGTATGAATCAATGGTCTTTTTTTTAGTTTATGTTAATGTTTAATAAAAATGTAACAAGACAGAAAAGCTGCAAACTGATCTGAGAATGTCACCATTAACATAGATTCAAAACATTTACAAGGCATAACCTAATGTAAGAAGTTCATAAGGAAAGGGGAAGTGGTATGTTATGACAAGTTGAGGTAGTAATTCAAGTCATTGTGAAAGGCAAAAACAAAACATTGTGCTGTACCTAGATATATGTACCTGCATAAAGGTTCCTTTAGCAAATGAGATATGAAGTCTCATCACAGGAGAAGCTCTGTGGGGCCACCGAATTCTTAGTTGCTGTCCACAGCTCATTGTCAACCATGTAGAATATGCATATCAGCTTGAATCTCTGCAGTTTCCCATAGTAACACAAGTAATATGACAGAGAACACACATAAATTATACACAACATGTGAGAAGCTAGGCAAGTGCTCACCAGATCACCTATAAGTATATTACTTAATATATACTTGTCAACACTTTAAAAGTTAAAAGTAAAGCATCTCATAGTATATGAAAAATAACGGCCCATGTTACAACATAACTCAACATCAAGAGAGGAAGAAGATGGCAATTAAAGAGATACTGATGAACAGGGCAATATTATATGTCCAGTTACAGTGCAAAACGCCCTAAATAATCAGTGTGTAATTTATCACACCAACCCATGGCCCAATGACAGTGACTACCTTTTCAGCTACAGCCACTCAACATCTTCATTTTTTATTATATCACTGTGTTTATTTTGTATTAAATAAGGCTAAAAAAGTCTGAAATTATTTTTAACTACATTTTTGGCAAAGAAGCACCAAGCAACCCAGACAGTTCAGCTGTACAGATGTTAAAAGCATTGAATGAGTATTGTTGACCCTAAAAAGCATGGGAGATGTTTTTAAACAGCAGGGGATGGACCCTTATGAGTACTGAAGTTATTGCAGGAATGTGTGGGAACAACATTCCCAGAATGTTGTGGGGTGCAGTATCTTGTTTAGCCATCACATCAGAAAGTCTTAACTTATTCTTCAAAGTGGTCTTAGTATAATGGGTTTCAAATGGTTTTATTTTATAATGCTCTGTACATTTAGAATTCTTATACTGGAAGAGATCAATTTTTCAATGAGCACTTATAAGCTACAGGACATTAAATGAAGCATCTTAGTGAGTTCAGTGTGAATCTATGAGGTGAGAACACAGACATCTTCACAGACAGGCATATTTGCGTGTGCCTGTATTTCTTACAGGCCTTTGAGAATTTTATTACTATAAATTAATAAACATTAAATACATTTTCTTTAAACAATGCCATCTATACATAATAATGCTTATACAAACAATACATTTACTGGAGACTACAGATGTGTGTAATGTGCAGCTGGGCCACTTTACACATGATGATACCATGTGTGTCTTTAGAAAGAAAAACATGCTGCAGTGTAAAACTTTTTTCATTGGTTGTTTGTCGTGACTACTTCCTTTGCTCATATGTTAGCATATGACTAATGGTATAAAAACAAATAAACCTTTCACTGATAATATAAAACGCAATAACACAGACAAATTGGTTTATCGCTGATCTATACTTAAATGGTATGCTATCATTTTACACAACATGATTATAACTCATGCAACTGTTTCCAGGCAATATAAATGCAACATCCAGACTTGGAAATTAATAACATGATTTATTAACTTGTTTATTTCAGCCTGGGTTTGACTGGATGCACATTGGTGGTCTCCTTTGGTATGTTTAATATTTATCCTAGCAGAGCTTTTTTTTTATTCAGCCTACTGTTCTTTGCAAGCTACCCATTAAAACCTTATTATGTAGCAGTCAGTAACAATGCAAACATGTTTCCCATTTAGGAGCAATTCTTTTATTTGTTTTCAGGCCTGTGACAGTCTCTGCTCAGGAGTCCCTTTAAGGATTTCTGATCCACATTTCTAGAATTCCCATCTCACCCTGTCACTTTCCCTTCAGTCTTTTATAGAATGGTTTGATGTCTTTTAGAAGCACTCTAGTCCTCAAATACATTGAAATAGCAATTATTATTATTATTATATATTTCCTTTTTGTGACATAGCTTCATTTTTCAAGTTCTTTTTATTCCTAAAGGAACATTTAGATCACTAACTACCCGCGGTGGTGGTGCTGCGGTAGCGTTGTCGCCTCACAGCAAGACGTTGTCCCGTTCGATTCTCAGCTAGACCGTCTTCTGTGTAGAGACATGCGTAAATAGGTGTACCTTCGTTGAAGGTTGTGCGTCAGGGCCGGCAACTCGGCACGTAGAAATCAACTACCAATCATTAGCGGACTGGAGTTCCGCTGTGGCGACCCCTAACCGACACACCAGACACACCTCTAACTATGTCTGCTATACTAGGATCTGTCTTAATTAGTGTCCCTAGAATAAGTAGATATAAAATGTCAGTTATTGTCTTTTTTTTTTCAGTTATTGTCTTTATTTTTAGTTACACAAATTGCACCATAATTAATATATTGTTGCAATGTATGAGAAAATGGTTTAACTATGCCATCATTTTTAGACTTAACCTCTTCCATAGTTTTTAGTAATTCTTCTTTATTATAATTATTATTATTATTATTACCCTTATCTATAAAATCTTTGTAAACTTAATTTGTGTTCTTTGTAAGAACTTGAAAAGGAGCCTATGTTACAAGAAAGAAAAGCCCAATAATACATTTAATAGCATTGGAACTTTTAGATGCAAAAACTACTCAGTCTGTGAGCATGTTAATGAAACATTTATGTTCATGACCAAACAGGCTTTATTTCTCACTAAGTATCATGTCAATTGCAATACAAAATATATAGTACATTTAGCTGAGTGCAAGCAACACAAGTTTATTATATTGGAAAAAACAAGAATGTATTTATGAGCATATAACATATATAATAAAGCACAAAACTAACACTGCACTATCTCAGCACATTACTGAAAAGGGTGTGAGACATATTTTTAAAGTTCAAGCAGTGGAATTAATTCAACCAACTATTAGAGGAACAGATCTAATGAAAAATACTGAAGCAGCTGAACTGAAATAGATTTGGGAACTAGAGGCATACCGTTATCTAGGGTTAAATGATTATTTGCCTCTGAAAAATACTTTGAAACAAAAAGAACTTACATTAATATGTGTGATTTTTATTGTTACTTCATATTAAAACTAAATGAGCTGCATATGTCTTTTAATTGTAATTGAACTGATGTAAAGAACACTTGACTGTTTATTTCCTATTTAAAGATGGGACTTTTTTATACGGTTACAACAGTCTGATGAAGCACTGTATGAAAATGCGTTAGCAGCATATTCACAATAAATACTTTTTCTTCCATGGTATGTTAAACCATAATTTTGTTTTTGGATTCTGATTTCTACTTTGTTGAGCACAAAGCCTGTATAGTCTTCTCTTTTCTGAGGTTTGTAATTTTACATAGTCTCTGGGATTCAGAATCATTCTCACTGCTTTCATGAATTGGTTACAGCAGATAGGTCAATTTCCATAATGGTTAGAAAATTTGATTCAGAGACAGCTATGGTCACTATGAGAAAGACTTAATTATCAGTTAATTAGCATATTTCTGAATCATACTCTAGTCAACACTGGAATTGTCAGACCTGATGGCAGTTGTGTTTTCTCCAGCGTCCCATATGTCACACTGGAAAAAACACCACCCTGCACTCAGATACTGATACATGTAGACACCCCTGGATATACACACATGTGCACACACATATACACATACACGCACAAACATACACATGTGCACATAAGCACACACACATCCAGACTTTCTAATCCATACCTCAACGCCCAGTGCAACTGCCCAAGCCAATACATACACAAACACATAAACAAACACACACACATTTATACAGCTTAATTCATGCCCCTACAGTCACACATATGCACTCATTAACACAATCCCACCCACATCTTTTTTAACTTACTTGCACTACAAATAGTTCCGTATGACTGAATGTGTGACCACTGTGTTTTGATGGCATTCACTTTAGGGAAATTGTACACTACTGAGCAATGCTCTGAATCATCCTCTAGTATAAATTGTTTGCATCTGGCATTTCTGGGGGAGGACATATGGCTAATTAGCATTAGGAGCTCCCCTTGATTGACCCAAGACTGGCCTTCCCATGAGGCCTCCACTAGCCAAAAGCCTCACCTGTACGGCAGTCTAAAAATCTGAAAGGTTTCTCGTGAATGGGAAAGTGGCTGTGCTAAGGTCTCCTGCTTGCCTTTTTAAATCGAGCCAATGTCTTTTGTATATATTTGGAGTTTTTCTCCACCAGCTTCCAATGAAAAGGGGTTCGGGATAGTTGTAATATCATGGTAAAGAAAGAAACAAATAAATAAATAAATGCATATATTCAAAATTACAGGATATTCTTATACAAAATGAAACTGAAACTGCTATTATATGCTTAGGGGCTGCAGAATAGCTCAGTGCTGAATTTAATCATGTATGCAAAGACAGACAATTATATATTTCATTAAATATTGATGCGATTCTTATATAATGACAATTGGGCAGAGATGTAGACTGGACACATACTCAATTTGTTATCCTGAGCAGAAGTCATATAACTACAAATTATGTAAACCAAGTATTTATATTTAACACCTGTGTGTTAACAATCATCTGCCAGATCTCCAGTGATAGTACCAAAACCTAGCTATGTAGCACAAAAGCTGCATAAACCTTTGTTTCTGTGATGGACAAGGGTTACGGTGTTACAATCCTCAACACTGCTGCCAGATATATGTGAGACTACTGACTTTAAATCTGCAACACTGGAACCAACCACTTTAAAAATATATACTTGTTTTAGCATAGTTTCACTTCTCTTCATCTCTTCTCATTTTGTAGAGCTCAAATAAGTTTTGTTGAGACATAACCAAAATATAAAGCATGGGGGCACAGAAAAAAAATGTCATGCAACTCCAAACCCTAACCTGACAGACCATTTGCATATATATGCCTGACAGCATTGTGATGGTAGATTGACATATTATACGAATGGAATCACAAACTCTGTGTATGAACAGAGCCAGATCATGGTTAAATGGGGCCCTAGACAGGGTAATGGACTGCCACCCCTCAGTCAAAATGATATCCATTATGTGTCTGTCTGTCTCTCATCAATTAAGATAAAACAATGTTCAAACCTGTCAGTGTGCATACTGTTTTTTTAACTACAATGATCACAGAGATTTGGATTTAATTTAAAACTATTATTTAAAATTTTACAGTAAAAAACACTGATAGCCATTAGCTAAATAAAACAATTTCACACTGAAAACAGACTTAGCATGAGGAACACTAAACAACGCTTTCTTGAAGCTCACAGTTACTGAAAATGCATTGGACAAACCAATAAACTACAAAACACGCTGGTTCTCATAGTCAAAAAGCATATAGTGAAGCACTAATTGGTAAGGTGCAAAAATTCAGAAGACCAATATACAATGCATTAGCTAACAGATTGGGACAGCCCACTGGATGCAAGTGTCCCCTTTTCAGAGGCAACCTAAGAGCAGTCTAATAAACTGACCTGGACTGAATCACACTGTAGACACATACAGGCTGAAAGAATTGAACTTTTCACTACAGAAGCAGCTCATAGCCGTACTTATCTTCAACAAGTACCAGACAAAGTGCTTTAGCCTGACTCTGTGCATTTCACACCTGTGCGCCTGCAAAAAACAAGGTCAATTAAAAAGATATTTACAATTAAAATGTTAAACTCTTAGATTTCATGCTGTACAGTTTATTCACAGTCAAATAATAAACACACTGTCAACAATCAAAATAAATAAGGAACCTATGTATCATACCCATAGAACATGGGTCATGCGATGATGTTCCTGTTTATTGCACTCAGTTCCTTCCTTTAAACCATAACTACTAGGGGTTGCAGGAAACAGTTGTTTATATATGCACACAGAAAACCATCAATTACTGTGACTTACTTGACTGTACACATCAGATATCTGCTTATAAAGAAGTGAAACAATGCATTTTCTCAGTAATTTGTACTTACTCTCTAACTGTCCGTGCAAAATAATGATGTTAGGATGCATTTACTCTCTGGGCTTATTAATCATGTGCTCATATTATGTTAATACTTTTTTTTACAATTTTTTACAGTTTCTATAACTTACTGTATCTGAATTTTGTTTTTACATGTACTGTGTAATTGTGAAGCTTTACTCTCCAGGCTTCCGCTGAAAAAGGGCTTTGGCTCAGATGGACTAACATGGTCAACAAATGTCAAATAAATAAATAAAATAATTAAAACTATGACTTTCTACTGACTAAATAGTAATTGTGTGTGATTTACCTCAATGTTCTCTGTATCTGTAGATCCATCCCTGCTGAAATCATCTTGGAGACTCATCTTTGTAGGGCAGTATGCTGTACTCCATTGGTACTGGAAGGGGAGATGCAAGTGTTTATTGCAATCGGTTCTTTCCTTTAAACCATAACTACTGCGGGTTGAAGGAATCACACACACATGCACACACGCACACACACATACCATTCAGCAAAACCTATCTTCTCTACTCACATATACACATGCACCCCATTCTCAAAATCTATCTCTGTTCACACACACACACACACACACACACACACACACACACACACACACACACACACACACACACACACACACACACACACACATGCACGCATTCTGTAAACCAGTTTTCATTCAAACAAATGTACACACACACCCATTCTGCAAAACCTATCAATGTATACACACACATACTCCATTCTGTAAATCCTCTCTCTGTTTTCGCTCTCTCACACACACACACACACACACACACACACACACACACACATATATATATATATATATATATACACACAATCCTGCAAAACATACCCTCATTCATCAGTGACTATCCCCCGTGCACTGAAATATTTCCGGGAACAAACAAAACCGTGTTCAACTCTGCTCTTTACCAAAATAAGTCCCATTTGCAGGTAAGTTTTGTGGTCCCACTTTCAACCTGTTCTCCACCTGATATTCTGGAAATAAAATTCCTGCACAAACATTAATGTTGTGTGTCTGTGCAAACATAATGTCGTGATGCCAATGTCTGTAACAATCTCCCATAGCAAACTGAGTGCTTAGTGGAGCTGTTTTTTTTTTTTTTAACTATGATAAATCAAGTGCAAAGTGAAAGGTAACAAGCGTTTGTTTTTTTTTTCTTTTCTTTGCTTTTTAAGGCCTGAGTGAAAGGTAACAGACATTTTTTTTTTTATTTTTAAGGCCTGTTTAATCCTCTCAACCAGCCCCAGGGATGTCACTTGTGCAGGATACAGCTCTCTGTATGATGGCTGTTGTTTTGTCACTGTCTCTGTGTATCTCTTTAAGGCATTATATTCACTAACTGCTGTAAATGATTTATTATGTAGGTAGGGCCCACACTATTCCCAAACATGCCTTGTCCAAAGATGCATATGAATTTTCCCTCAGTTAATGTTTACGAAGAATGTATACTGTTGAATGTTCAAATTCCTTTGAAGATGTCTGATTAAATGCTGCTCCATTTCATGGTTTGAAACATCTATCCACACTATAAAGTCCTAGTTATAATCAGGAGTAACTAGTATTGGGGTAGAGGTCATTCAAAGCCTTGAGTTCTTGAAATCCTTCCCACAAGCTAGCATGTTAAAATATATATCCAGTCTGTTCTTCTGAGTTAGGTTTGTTAAGAGAAGTGGCTATGTTACTGTAGGGAGGGCCACATCATTAATGTACTGCTGTCCTGAGGAATGTCATCACCTGCTCAGATAATTTATTTTTTATTTAACATTTGTTTACCGGGAAAGTCAGACTTGGAATGAACGCAATTTTCAGAGGAGACCCAGGGAGAAATGTGCCAGACATATGCCTGTAACGTGGGAGGAAGCTGGAGCACCCAGAGAAAACCCACACAAATGCAGGGAGGACATGCAGACTCCACGCATAAGACACTCCAGCCAAGAATCAAACTGGACAACCTCTTGCTGTGAGGTGATAACACTACCGCTGCACCACTGCACTGTCCAAAAGCCTTCACTTTTTCAGGCTGTAGCTACATTTTGCCGCCACCTACTCAATGACTATGTTAATTTACTTTTGTCATTCTTGTTTGCATTTGTATGCTTTAATAGTCAGCTCTACCCTTTTTAATCAGCTCTGTATCTCTGACATATTATACTTTTCTGCCGGGACTGACTATAAATTATAATATTTATTTATTGCATTTGTTTACCAGGATACATCCACTGGGCCTAAAAGAGCCCATTTTCACTGGAGGCCCGGGGAGAAAAGCTCCAACGAGATACAGAAAAAATATAAACATTAATTAGTACAGAAGCAGAAACAGTGTTACAGATAGTAAATATAGTAACATATACAGAATATATACATAAAAGCAGGAATCTAGTTTGTTTGATTACAGCAATATATACAGAAAATATACATTAAAGCAGAATTCAATGAATTCAATCAGATTGGTACAAACAGAGATCAGTATTATTGTACCAGAATTAACAAGTGACGATAAAAATAAATATGGAGAAACTATCATCAGTCACTAGTAGCAAAAGACATAGGAGTTTAGTAATCATATAAGGAGAGTGAAGTGGTTAGGTTATAGAGCAGGAACATAGCCAGGAAGAGTTGAAATGATTTTTCAGCATTTGTTTGAAGGTGGTGGTGCTGCCTGTGTTTCTTATAGAAGGCGGAAGTGAGTTCCATAGTTTGGCGACAGTGAAGGCATTAGAGGAGTTGACCAGCAGGTAAGGTGGGCTTATCTACTTTTAGAAGTAGATGATTTTCAGATCTTAGATGCCTGCTGGAATGGTATTTGGCAAGTAGAGTTGAGAAAGTAGGACAGTCTGTGGGTCTGTAGATTATTTTGTGCACAGTAGTTAGTTGGGTGAATGAGAGATGGTGGGGGAGTTCCAGCCATCCTAATTGTTTCAGTGACTTACAATGGTGGGATGAAAATGTGGCCTTGGTGGCAAATTTTGCTATTTTGTTGTAACACATAGCAAGTTTGGATTTTGTAGAATTTTGGATATTAGTGAGTTGAGGGGCACCATAAAGGAGAGAGGGTAATAAAAAGGTAGTTGCAAGGGTTTGTCTAGTAGAGAGGCTAAGAAAGTGTTGGTGCCTGTAGAGCATACCAAGCTTTTGGTGTGTTTTTTTTGATGTTATCATTTATGTGTAGGTCAAAGTTAAGGTTTTCATCTATAATAATGCTTAGTAATTTAGTGTGTGGGACAACTTCTATAGTGGTATTGTCTTGGGCTTGTATAGTGAAGAGTTTTTTATCAAATGGTGTGGTTTTCCTAGGAGTAAAAATTACTAGTTTAGTTTTTTTTTTGGATTTAGGGCAAGATGATTGTTAAGCATCCAAGATTCAGTAGATGTGAGGGCATTCTGGGTAATTTGCTGGAGTTCAGCTCTGGAATTTGCAATCCATATTATTGTAGAGTCATCAGCATACTGGATTACTGAGCATTGTGGGAGAGTGGTGTGAAAGTTGTTAATAAAGATGCTAAATAAGAGAGGACCAAGTATGGAGCCTTGGGGTACCCCTGTGGATGTACTGAGGAAGGGAGAGTAAGACTGTTGCCATTTGGTGGATTGCTGCCTATTGGAGAGATAGCTGTTGTACCATTGTAGGGTAGGGGGAGAAACGTGGAGGGTGGATAGTTTAGAGAGTAGGATAGTGTGGGAAATGGTATCAAAAGGGAGGGGAGCGGAGTGAGCGTAGCGAACAGAGCGGATTCAGCCCCACAGGGAGAAGACCTGAAAAAATTATCAGTTTAAAGGTGGGTACTGAGCTTAAAATATCAGCATCTAACAAAAGCTTAATTGAAGTAGCTCTGGAATACTTTAAAACTGCCAAACAGCATTGTTTATGTGCCTGCATTGTAAATTAGAGAGAGTTGTGATTAGTCTAGAGACTATGCTGAAAGTAAAAGCAAAATTTACTAATGTAAACAGTAAAGGCTTGGGGACTGTGTGTGTGTGTAAGGCTGATTCAAGGTATTGGCCCAGTCTAGTGTCAGTTGGCTGGAACCCTTCACTGATGTTGTGCATACACCTTTTAAGCCTTAAAACCTAACAAAAACTAAGTTGCAATTCACCTATTACAACAGAAAAGCTGTAGGGTGTCAGGTTCTTGCTTCCTGGAGTTTTATTTAGTTACGATAGTCAGCTTCAGTGGATGAAGTGGAAAATGTGTATTGTAGTTTATCCCAAGTGGGGGTGGGGGTCACGCATGAAAAAACCCATGCAACTGAAAAATAAAATGAAATAAGGCAGAATTAGTGCAAAGGTTACAGAATGTGAAGTGCAAAGCATGCAAGGTATACAGATAAAAAGTAAAATTGATTAAATTGCATACATTATCAGCATTAACATGCAGCCTCTGACTGATAACAGCTGTACAATCAGGCAGTGAATACAGACATGATATATATCACAAAGCAAGTATGGCTGTTCTAAGGCAATACTTTTCCAGCTAAGTTATACAATATGAACAGTAACATGAACTACACTCACTTAGCCTTCTATAAAAGCAATTAAAAGTCCAACCTCTGAGCCTTCTAAGAGCAGTAGCATACAACAGTAATGCTTACAGATGCAGTCAGAACACAAATAAGATTTGCAAGCAGTTAAAAGGATGCCTGGCAGATATATAATTAAGCTCTACTATCAAGAAGGAGCATGACAGCCAGCTCCTTGCAGGATGCAATTTACCAGCCTTTGGAAAGTTGCTGAGGGGTGTCTTATCAGAAAATGAGCAATGTATTCATTCCTATAACCCTGACAGGCCAATAAAGTTTGACTTGTCCCTTTATGTGTACATCAAGGATACCTACCAGGAATCCTTAGTCAGGTCAGTTGAGGTCAAATGCTAAACTGCGTATCATTTCTTTTATTGAAAACTCAAAGTATTGAAAAGGGGAATTTGCCCTTTCACCAGTATTGTGCAATCTCAAAGTTGGTATGTATAATTAGCACAGAGTGTGGTGGGCACATAGGGAGTGTATAATGGCTTGTCCCCTTACATGAAAAAGGATTCAATATCTGCCTTGGGAATGGGGTACATATCTGCTTCTGTGTGACTATTTAGCTTCCCACAGTCTATACAAAACCCGGTGATCCAATTTTTTTTTCTTTTTTTAGTGGTACCAACAACACCAGCAATGGCCAGAGACTGTTGGACTTAGGATTTCCTCCAGTTTCAATATCTCCTGCAGTTTCTCCTGCATGATGTGTTTGAATTTCGCAGGTACCCTTTAAGGAAACATCAGGTTCATGTTTCCACAGGGTGCTATACAGGCTTGGTACATTCTGACTCTGAGGTGACTGTATCCACAGATTTACAGTACTGTTTGAATTTTCTAAATGTGTATCTGAGATAGCTGTAGTGGCAATACCATCTCATTCATTCAGTCATCAGTCTAAGCCTCACTGTGAAGATTTACTACAACTTCCATCTTCAAATCCTCTTGTAACCCTCTGCACACATAATGTACTACTGTGCTATGAGAGGGCCTGAGTGATATTAATGTGGAAGCCTTGGATGGGACTATGAACTCCTAGTTATAATCAGGATGACTGCTACCTGGCATCTCACTACATAACTGACAGTGCTTGCCTTCCTCATAACAGTGAAAGGACTGACCCATGGTGCCAGCAGCTTACTAAGCCAAACATGAATAAACACTATTACCTTCTGTAAAGCTTTATATTCACAGGATTCTGCTTCCTTGTCATGCCAAATGTTTTGCTCTTTGTGTTAGATGTACCTGTGCCAACCACTTGAGTTTTGTAAGCTTAGTAAAGAAATTTGTTGTCCACCCCATCACATTATCTTTCTGTATGTTGCGAGAAGATGGGGGTGGTACTCATCCCACTCCCACTTAAACTGAACTGCAAATGCTGTCACGGAATTGCCAGAAATTTTCCTTCCTCCTCAACTATGCCAGAAGTACAAGACCAGCTCCCTTGATCAGTTACACTCACTGATGGCTAGAAAATAATTATAAAAGTGTCTCTCCACCTCCCACATACATGAAGACAACAAAGTTGCTGCTGGCTGAGACTCCTTGGACTCAGGAAAAAAAAGAATCACAAATGGCAGACAATCTGTCTATCAAACCATATGTTTGTGAATAGTAGGGATAGTTTGCAACTGCTGCCCCTGTAGCCCTTGCAAACATGTCAGTAGATCTGACATGAAGTTAGACCCTCTGTCCATCAGTATTTCCCAGGACAAATTCAGCCGGTTGAACATACGTTTTCCTCCATAGAAGGTAAACTCACATTGTGAGAGTATCTATTAGCATATCCTATCATTATCTTATATTTTTCTATCACATTCTCCTTACATTTTGTGGGCAAAAAAATAGATACACCTGTAATACCAAAGATATTGTATACATAGCTCTCTGCTCAGGGTGCCCAAGCTTCTATGTGGATATGACCACTAGAAGCTTGGGCAAAAGAATAAAAGAACATTGTTATGCTATTAAAACTTAAAGGCACTAGAAATGCTCTTTACAGACATTCAGAGAAATTTTTACAATTGAAAAAGTTTTTGTTTGCTATGGTGGAATCAGTTCCAGAAGATGAGTGGGATGGCAACAACAAAAATGTTGTTGGAAGAAGAAAAACATGTTGGAAAATAAAATTATCTGCTGACAACCACCCCCCCCCCCCAATCTAAATGACCACATTAATATAAAGTGTTTTCTCAAAGAATGCAGACTTGCTATCACTTAAAGGGTTAATACAACTAAACATTTGTTTTAAATTTTTGTTTAATTATTTTTACATTGTCATTGGATGGAAAGATTATATCTTGGAGTATATAAAGATGTGTTTTCCATTTTTTAAACATTATTGATAATGTCTGAGGATGAAAACAGATATTAAACTGAGAATGTGCTAACAACATTGGTCTCTTCTTTCTTGATTCAGATGCTTTGGTTTGGTTGTGCCACATGAATTCTCTTAAATTTACATGTACTGCTAAGTACCCCATTTGTAAGTACTTGTGTTATGCAGAGTAGAAATTAAGCTGTTTCCTCAGCAGTATTACATTCCTGATCTATTAACATGATTCTCATGTTCTCAGGTAAATTAATAAGTGTGTGTTCCCTTATCATAAAATCCCTGAACATTTCAGAATTAGTAACTTTACTGTCACTCACCATCTGTGATATACCTGTTTATTTCTACAATAAAATCTCTTACACTAACTTTTGCGTTTTTACTGTGCTGTCTAAACTTTTATCTATACACTTCATGAGGGCATCAAAACATTCAAATAAATAACCATCATATAGTGTACAGAATTACCATCAGACATTTTACTTAAAGCATGCACAGAAGAGGGGTTACGATCTCCACACATTTCAAAATAACAGCTCATTGCTGATTGTGCACATTTTCAAATGCCTAAAGTAATACTTTCAAAGTCATCTACCTTCTCCATACTGAGGAAAATGTTTTTCATCCTTGTTACTGACATGCCTATAGTAGAGATTGATTAATTCTCTTGCTTGTTGACGTAGCTTCATTCTCCCTCTTCTGTGCTTCATGCTTAAGCTTCTATTCCTCTTCAGCAGTTTTATGTTGTCTCATGGTCTGTGCCACTTCAATTTCCAGGCTTTCATTTCCAAGTACACCCTTTCTGATTAAAGATCAAAATTAATTATATCAACCTACAGTAGTAGAACAGAAGAATAAAGCTCTAACTACAGCTCAGGTGTTTGCCAACACAGGCAGGGAGGATGGACATGGGCATCCTGAGGAGAGAGATGGTGATTCTCACTACTTTCAGTGCTTTCTCTGCAGCTTCACTGATAGGGGCCTGCAGTTTTACTGATAGGGCCCTACTGTGTCTGTAGCTTCACTGATATGGCCCTGCAGGACAGTGAAAGCTCATCAAGCAGCATAGGACCAATTTTGTGAGATGTACCAGTAATGGTAGTCCAGTCAGTACATTTTTTATTATTATATCACTGGTGTCTCCTCATGCTATATCGTATCCCATGTATTCCACTGTCAAGTTCTGTGTATATATGTTTTTATAACCACATCTATACTACTGTTTTATTTGATGTTATTTAACTCTCTCGAGCTTTTCTCCCCAGTCCTCTGCTGAAAATAGATATTTATTACTCAGTCAGATGTTCCTAATAAATAAATAAATAAACAAAGAGAAAGACGGATAAATTTGGGGGAACATGCATGCACTGATTGAGAAGCATGGGCTGCTCTTGCTGTGATATGCATTCTCACATTACCACTTGGGGGGCAGGGAGAGGTATTTAATTGAGAAAATGGTCTCATTGCTAGACCTGTGAGATTACAAAGCATCCTAAGGGCTGGCTGAATGATGGAACCTTAGAGGCTTGGTTATCAGTATAGTGGTAAAAATGTAGCATATTTTTGGACACATCAATTTTTTTTTTTTTTTTACTGCTTGTCAGCTCTTACAGCCCTAGTTGTCTTAAGTTTTTGTGTACTGAATCTTAACTGCCCCTAAGGTGGCAATCATCTCATCCTTGGTCATCCAAGCAAGCTGAATTCCTTTTATTCACACTTTTTAGTAATTTGTGACACTGATATTTTTTCTTAAACTGCACAAAACTAATTTTTGCCTGTTACTTAACTATTCTGTCTACAAATAATATACCTTGTGGCTGCAAGAGTATACATAGTTTATGGTTATGAAACTTGTTTGTAGGTTATATAACTTCATCTCTCGATTTCTCAACACTGCCACCAATTTATATGAAATTAACTGGTGCATATTCCTACTAATATCATACGTCAAATGTTGCAATGGTCTCATGATCACCACTGTTGCTGGCAATTAATATGTAATAAAACAGGCTTTACACCTGCACCACTGGCAGCAAATACTATGCAAGAGGCAATTGACCTTAATAGTGTAATGCAAATGCACTCTACTGCCATGAGTAATAGCCAGCACTTGTCACACCCCAATAACTATTACAATGACTAGTTATAGAGCAGGGTTATAATTACTGGCTCTCAAGGATCTTACTAGCATCTTCCTGGCCCTATGTCTTTTAATGCTACCTTACCAACATTAACTGAAAATTTGACTAAGGCAAACATGTACATACACACACACACATTCTTTTCCATGTAGGTTTAGTGATATGTGTCGAATACTAACACTTTCATTCCTGTCTTTATGGTAATGTTACACCAGCTAGATCACTTTAACACACCAAAACACAATTGCTTATTACCGGTAAAATAACCCAAGAATTAAATATTTGTAGGCAAGCGATATATTTTTTGAATGGTGAAAGCCAATAGTTGAGTTTCCCTTTATGTTAATAAAATATGACCCTTAAGCATTTAAAACTGAATATTAAAACTCTTCAGCAAAAGAAATAATATTAAACAATGCAGTACACAACATGAAATATGCAAATAGCTATAACCTTCCACAAAAGAAATGCAAAATAAGTGTGTTTAAACAGGCAGACGGTATAACGAAAAATTCTAGAAAACAGGTTATCTGGGCCTAACACTGCTGGTAGCTAAAATTAAAGTTGAAGTTCTTTATAGCTCTGACTAGTAAGTTCAAATGGCAATTGCAGAATTTCAAAAGCAGTGGATGACCCAACAGTAGCTTTATCTAGGAAAGTGGTCCACTTGTATAAACTTTAGATACAAGGCAAAGCAATACGTTAAGAGCCTTTCTCTCTCTCTCTCTCCCTCTCTCTCTCTCTTTCTCTCTCTCTCTTTATCCATAATAACTTTATAAACTGTTTCCTGTTTTTCATCAATTTGAATGTAAGTTTTCTTTACCTCCATAATCATGTACTTCTGAGGGAAAATCAAAGTAAAGTAATGCGTTTTCTTGACCTGAAATAGCATTTCAATAAACAATAAGCTTTAAGCACTACAGATGTGCTTACCTTTGAGAAACAAGTTTCATCTGGCAATGGTCCTGCTGCATTTCCTCTGAAAAGCAGTTTTATATTTTATACAGCTCATTTTATATACTGCAGGTTCTAACAGAAGATTCCTTTACACAATCTTTTATGAAACATATTGCATGCATTTCAGATTAATACCATCTTCTGCATGTAGTTAATAACGCTTTGATTCAGGGACAGCCATGAAAAGCGAGTGTGTGTGTGTTTGCCTGTCCCATTTGGCATGTTATAATTAAAAGACAAATGGAAACTTGACTTAACCTGTCATGTTTCCATTCTGAACAGAATTCCATTTGATTTAGTGTAGTGCTACTTCTTTGCACTTGTTCTAGTAGCATTCTCTACTTAGCATGCAGTAAGGGTAGGACACTGCTATCATGCCACAGTATTTTACATGACAATATCTAGAATGCTGTTTCCCTGCCCTGTTCTTTTCATGCATCACCCCCCCCCCCCCATGAAAAGCCCTTACATTTGTGCATGTCGCTGGGGTATGATGCACATGCTCCATATCAATATCTATTAGAATGCATCCAGTCTGTGTACTACTGCTGCTGGTCTTTACATCAATCAGCTGATCTCTCTCAGACATGACATTTCAATAGCTCCTTACTTTTCAGGTTCAGATGACAAACATTCAGCAGTAAATGTAGCTTGTTACATTGTGGTTAACATACCTCAGCTCCTAAACTGCTACAGCCATTTTTTTTCTGTTACACAAAGTGTAAGCTCCTTGTTCACTAAGTAGCATGTTAACTATGTAAAACTGTAGCCATACTGCGCATTTAAATATTTAGCAAAGCAGTCATGAAAAGTAAGTTAGCAGATAATACTGCCATAAATCAGCTTAATTATATAGTCAGGCGGAATTTAGTGACAGATGAGGTCACTTGACAGAACTTTTCTGTACATTTTCATATCTACTGTCTAATCTGCATAACCTAATTGAATAATTAATTTTTCTTTTACTCCACAAAAGAATTGCTAATCCCTATTGCATTTTAAAGTGCTTTAAACTTTTAATTGCTGAATCTGTTAGTGAGGTATTGCCCGTCAGTTACAGACTTTTCAGTGAACTAATGCTTCCTTGGATTTAATGCTTTTTTTTTGCCTTCAGATTGTGTCACCTTGCTCAAGTGCCTTTTATATAGTGACAAATGAGTGCATTTCAATGTTGTTTAACATTTTCTTCCTGTATATAACTTTTACATCACACTGTATGCAAAAAAAGCCTTTATATATATATATATATATATATATATATATATATATATATATATATTATGCTCTTAATACCTGATCTTGGAATCTGGGTTGCAAATAGTTTTTTCCTTAACCAAGATTTAGTTTGATCTAATCAGTAGTAGTGTGTGGGGGGTGGGTAATTGCTGTTGTAAAATGCACTTTTATGGCCCTATTTATATTTGAATAGGCTGGTTTAAAATTAAACAATACCTATATTTTCCAAGCCTACTTCTAAGTATAAAAAGCTGATATGTTTAACATTGTTAAAATATTTCTGATTTTTGTTACTGAGGATCTCGTCTGTGATGAATAAAGGCTTGTTGCATTGGAACACTAACTGGATTTCATGATTTTAGAAATTATTATGACTGAGCTCCTCGACAAAGTTTTAAGACCACTAATTTCTCTGATTTGTATTTTTTTCCTTAACACTCATGGTGGTGAGGTTGGAACTATACAGATTCCTGTGCTTGTTCAAGCAGCCCATTTTTAACAAAACACATGAATACACATATGAAAAATATAATTTGATGGGCAGTGGTGATGCATTTTCAGTTTCTGGTATCTTGTAATTTGTTATACTTCAAAAAAAAAAAAGAGTACAGTTAGTTTCTTCCAGATGAAAGTGAAAATATCCTTTTTTTCCACTTTTTCTTCACAGAATTCAAAATTCATTTTACAAAATCTGGTTTATTTATTTGCATCAAAGTGATATTGATAAACTGCATGCTTTCCCCAAAACTATCAACCCTCCATTCATTTATTTTCTTTCTGTAGTCAATATGACACCACCACCCCACAAAGATGGCATATTGATTATATTAATATCCCATTTCTTTTTTTTCTTATCAGAAATAATGGTTGTTTTCATGGCTTGTTGTAAAACATATATTGTTATAACTGTGCTGTAAATGTTGTTCATTTTCATGGCTTGTAAAACTATATATTGTTATAACTGTGCTGTAAATGTTGTTTGTTTTCATGGCTTATTGTAAAACTATATATTGTTATAACTGTGCTGTAAATGTTGTTTATTTTTATGGCTTGTAAAACTATATATGGTTATAACTGTGCTGTAAATGTTTGTTTTCATGGCTTGTTGTAAAACTATATATTGTTATAACTGTGCTGTAAATGTTGTTTATTTTCATGGCTTGTAAAACTATATATTGTTATAACTGTGCTGTAAATGTTGTTTGTTTTCATGGCTTGTTGTAAAACTATATATTGTTATATCTGTGCTGTAAATGTCTATTTTCATGGCTTGTAAAACTATATACTGTTATAACTGTGCTGTAAATGTTGTTTGTTTTCATGGCTTGTTGTAAAACTATATATTGTTATAACTGTGCTGTAAATGTTGTTTATTTTCATGGCTTGTAAAACTATATATGGTTATAACTGTGCTGTAAATGTTGTTTGTTTTCATGGCTTGTTGTAAAACTATATATTGTTATAACTGTGCTGTAAATGTTGTTTATTTTCATGGCTTGTAAAACTATATATTATTATAACTTTGCTGTAAATGTTGTTTGTTTTCATGGCTTGTTGTAAAACTATATATTGTTATAACTGTGCTGTAAATGTTATTTGTTTTCATGGCTTGTAAAACTATATATTGTTATAACTGTGCTGTAAATGTTGTTTGACTGCATATCAAGCAAACCATTGCATTCCCCAGCTACTGAACAGCATGCTGATGAAGGTCTGCCATCAGAGTAGAGCAGAATGTTTTCATCAAAGCAGGAGCAGCTGGCAGTGCCATGTTGTAACTATAAACCACATTGCCTCCTGGATAAGTAGGATTCATTTTTACTATTTTTAATCAGCTGATGACTGGGTAAGTAGACTAATCTGAAGACCCTCTTTAGCCACAGGCTAGGCTCAAGAATATTACATATGGTTTTAAGTTCATTGCATTTGGATACGAGTGTAAGATTTCCAAGCAATTTTTGCCTACAAATTAACAAGATTTGATTAGTTCATGTATGTGAAATAATAGCAGCATGCAATGGTGCAGAATTAAGCTCTTATATATCTTTATAGCATACTCATTTTCAGAGTGCAGATAACTGAAGAAGCAATTTATTTAAAAGGCATAATTATTTTATGTAACTTTTTTCATTTTATTCCATAGTTTTATATCAAACACTGCAGTAAATATAAATTAGATAAAAAATCATTTAGTTTTCAGTTAACTGTATTTTCAGCAAACTGTCTTGAATATCTCAAGTTGTGATTGTCTCAGTGTTCTTCTCTGTCCTCCTCTTCTATAGTCATATAATCTGTTGTCAGGCTGTGGTGTAATCGGTATCTGTACCTATAGATACTGCAATGGTGTATCATATAATACTGTCCCTACTGCAATATTTCCTCACTTTCTCAGTCTTTGAATCAGTGACTATAATGATGACCTTTTTTTGTTGCAGCTGTCCCATCCACCTTTGTCACTGATCTTTTTATGTTCATGCTCCCAAATGTTCACCAGCCATGTTTCTCCCATCATGCCTTGCAGCATACTTCACTGCTGAATAAGAATTCCAAAATGCAGCTGCTAGCCTGAAGCTATTGATGGATGTAGCCACAGTGCATTCTAGGCATGAGCATTATTTGTCCTGGTGCCTCAGACTGCAGGGGTGCAGGGTGGGGGTATAATGAAAAAAAAAAACAGAATTCCAGAACATTAATAGAAAAAGAAGTGTGACTTTGATAAAATAATGCAATGCAATGTAATGACTATGAAAGTAATACTGTACTTATAAATATATTATGTGATCAGGTAGGTTGGCTACTCAGTGTAAAAGCTGCATCTCACAGAGCAGTAAAATGTAATACTAAATATTTTGTGCATTCGGTAACATTTTTGTTACTGAAATGCAATTTTTCAAGGAACACAACAGTGCATTCATCAACTTTTAATTTGTCAAGAGCACAGGGTGGTATAAATGAAAACACAGTAAATGACAAGCTGTAGGATGCATGGGTTCTGTATGCAAAATAAAATACTAAGGATAACAATAAAAATAAATATATGTTGTAGCTCTGTTAGTGACTGGAAGGAGATTCTCCAAACAAATATGAGAAAGTAGCATTACTGAGCAGTGTCAAAGGTAATAGTTTAGGACACATTTATAATGTCAGATATTTGCAAACATTTCCCAAAGTGTGTGATTAATTTACCAATGCAGCACTTATTGCTGATGTGAAGAACTCATTTCACTCTATCAATCAAATCTTGATATGCTAAAGAAAAGTTGCAAATTATACAAATTAAATATAGAGTATAAATTTCTAACCCGTTATTTCTGATGAAAAAACTAATGTACGATATCTGTGATACAAGAAGCCTAGAACTTTGTATATCAGATAAGAGCAAAATCAGGGATAGGGTGTCAGCATGCAAATTTTCCATATCATGGAAAAAAGACAACCATAATATTTTTCATTTTCAAAAGTTTTTCTTCTTGGAGTTTCATATTCCCATACTTTCTGTCACCTACAAAGTAACTTGTGTCTATTTCCTATATAACAATTATGTATGTTTTTCAGTGTGTTCTCATCTCACACATACACGCAAGTACACACACACACACACACACACACACACACACACACACACACATAATCACTCATTTATTTTCTTATCTACTTTACCCAACTTTGTGCTCTGGGGAAGAAGAAGCTGTCAGGAACTTAGAGGTGCAAACAGAGACACTAATGCTGGAGAAGAGGCCAGTCTATCAATGGATGTGCATATACACACAGACACACACACGCACACACGCACATACACAGTTTTATTCTTGCTACATCCTACAGTTGTGGAACAGATTGATGCTTTGCTAGTGCCACAATATATTGCATCTGTCTCTGCCTCATAGAATGCTGCTGAAGCCAGTTCATCCAATGACTCCTGGCTTGAGTCCTTCTATGTCTGGCAGTGTTGTGGTGTCCTCACATTGTAACTGTTTTTGTAACACCATAGTATGTAGCATGGCCTACACCATATATATCTTACTGTAGGTCTGTTGTGCACACTGCAGTGCACAAAGGATGTGCCCAAGCAGCAGAGGCTGGTCTGCAGAACTCTAAACACATATTCTGTGATATCACATGTCTGTGATAGTATGGTGTTTTATGCTATCTCTATCATGGTTGGGAGGCTGTAGATGGGGTCATCAGATTTTGCTTCAAGGCAGATCCAGCATCACCTGCGCACTCAACAGCGGACATCATTATGAGCGGACTGCTACCTACATTCATGGGAACAGCACTTTAGGACTCTGTGGGTGGTAGTGTATGTACTTACTGATCAGAAGACCACAAGGAAAGAATGCTGATATAGGCTATATGCATGTCAAATGTGAGAATTATAGAGACTGTCTGGATACCACATAGGCAGACTGTATATTATACCCAAGGACACTGATTTTCTATTTTCCATTGAAATCTCATTAAATACCAAATTTGAAACATGATTTTCACAGAACAGTTTTTTTTAGGTCAGAACACTGTTTTGCTACACCCTGCTTTTCTTTTCATGTTTGCTACTTATAATACTACCAACTTGCTTTATTGATTGTTCTAATTTTTCAGATATAATATAGAGCATGATAGAGAGAGAGAGAGAGAGAGAGATAGTAGAAAATTATAATTAACTCACAATAAGGACTTGAAATTAGATATAACTCAGATGAATAATTTCCATATTTTGCCTCATGAAAATAGAATTTGTTTTTTTTAAGGACCATAATTCAGTTCTTCTAATAATGACCTATGTACTACATAATACCTGTCAGTTGATAGAGTAGAAGCCCTTCCTGTTGATATACCAGATGCTGTGTGGACTATATGGGGCCTTCATGGCAAAATGGGTACATTTAGTGACCCCCTAGAGCACTGGAGAAATTGTCTATGCTGCAGAATGCCCACATAGTGGTGGTAGTCTCCTCTGGTGTTTATGGAAAGCAAATATGCTCTCTCACATGTTTCAGCATCATGTCAAGGAGCTGGTATAGGATTCAGGAGGCCAGTGCCTGCAAACCAGCTAGTGTGTCCCCTGTTGGATACTGAAATGCCCAATAACAAGGATGGTCAATTCTACACAGCCAGCCACCTGTCAGAACCTCACTCTCACCAACCAAAGAATGCCAACAACAATCAAACTATAAGTAGTAGTGCTTGATAAAATATTTAATAAACTTTAGTTGAGCTGTTTTGTACATTGAAAATAGGACTTCATCAGAACTAAAGTAACAATATTCAAACTTACATTTTAAAGTGCCAGAGAACCAATCACAGATGGATACAAAATCATATGATATAATTTGCCTACATAATTAACCTAATAAATAACCCAAATAAAATATTGTTGCATTGAATAAAACTTTATGTATCAAAATATTATTAAAATGTTATAAAAATCTACATCATAATTTTGCAATTTCTGTACACTGAGAATAGAAATATAGTTATTCAAACCTGGCATTTCACCAGCATTCAGTCAGAGCTGCCAGCTAAGTTCCCTAAAGTCTATTCTTTACTCCCAAGCACCACCCCTGCTGTCTTTAAAACCTTTTTCAGGCACTGCAAATTTAGATTTTTCAGGATTCTTTTTGTCACCTGGGCATATAAAGATCTGCCTAAAGAGAGCATTGTTCTTACTATACTTGCTGTCTTCAGCTTTTCCTAATGCTACACAAACCTTTATGCTCAATGTGATAGGCATTCAATGTATCTCCCTAATACTATGAAAGGACAGCACATCTACTTACTCCTGTATGGTATCTCTGTCCACATGGTAAAAGTCGACTGTGTCCCAGTCATGGAGATGACAGTATGCTATCCTTTGGCAGACCTAACTGTGATGCAAATTTTAGGAGGTCCAGCATCCTGGGCATTGGCTTCAAACAGATTGATTGACACATGCTGTCTAACATTGATGCTGCTCCTGGCATCATAGTGCTGATACTTTTGTGCTCCATAAAATGCTGCCATTCAGAATAGCCAATCACCATGGCGCATTATCCTAATTTGATATGTTTCTAAATCAAATCATCATGTTAGATTCCATCATTCGTAAACACAATGGCTTGCATTAGCATGCTGACATTCATCTGTATGCCATTATGCATTCATTTGCATACTCTGTTCTATTTCTCCATTAGCATGGTCATGCTCTGTGATTCTGTATGGCTCTGAATTAACTGACCTCTGCATGTTGCTGGTCAGCATGCTATTTTATCTAAGACACTCAGTGTTTGTTTCTGAACAGGCTGCATAAAGTCATTCTACTGTACCTATACCAAGAAAGAAATGATTCAATAAGCCTCACAGAGGATCTTCATCCTAAAGTCATCTGTACTGCACTAAAATGCAAATATATAAATGAAAAGTTAGTCTGCAAAATGTATGATTCATTCACCTGGATGTTTTTGGGTTTAGACGTCAAATGAATCCCTAAAGAAATATAATCATATAAAATAATATTTCACTACTCAGTGCCTTGAAACAGTGCACACAGATATATGCATGAGTGGGAATTATTATCAAGTTATAACTTAAGCAATGCAACAAGGATGAAGAATCATATACACTGAAAAAACTGCTGCATGGTTCTCAATGTCTGTAGTCAATCCAGTAAAGGCTGTATAAAGTTTACTGTCTAAAGCAAATGAAACAATATATTTATTTCCACTGAGATTTTAACATTTCTTTTTCAAATTCTTTGCGAACACATGAAAAATATGAAAAGAAACAATGAGTGTTTATGCATTAGTTCTGCAATAGCAAAAGTATTTTTATACAGCAATTTAAAAGCATTAGGGGCACTTTAAAGTGCAGTCTTCCATTTTAATCTACAGCAGCATTCCTGATATACCTTTCTCCTTAATCTTAAAACATGCTTGTTCACTGTTGGTACAGGAAACACATGCTGCAAAACACACAAGCATTACGAAGTAGCTGGACTTGGATTCTAGATAGTTAAAAATATGGTGCACTAATGACCCATCGTAGAGAGACAACTATAAAAGAGGACTGACTGTAAAGCATTATTAAACTTATCTAACTAAAAATATAGTCTACAAAACAGGATGAAATAGAAATAAATTATTTTTCTCAAAGCAGTCAAAAATGCACAGATGTATTTCTGGATTACAGACATATTTGTGCAAGTCATGCAGAATAAAGTCACACTTTCATAGTAAGAGAATGTTAAGTGCTAGCATTTGTATTATTCAGAACTATAATGGTGAAAGGAATCCAGTACTTTGCTTTGAATCATATCCTCTGGCATACATACATACCAAGCAATGGCCATGAACTGTCATACTCTGCTTACATCTCTGTGCTAATTTAGGAAGCGTGACTGCCTTAATTTCCAAGTTCTTGCATTTTCCTTCTATTATTTGTGCACATCTGCTACTGGAAATAGTTTATCCCTTTTGATTCAACCAGCCTCCCTTAATGATACTTTTCAGGAAATATAGCCATCCTTTGTTTAGATGTTTTAGTATTTCTAATTGTCCAGCTTGCACATCCTTTCAGACATTTATATGCATGTAGTCACACGGAGAGCACTATTTGTGTTTTAACGTCTTTTTGTTGAGTCTTTTTGACAAAAGAAATTGAGGGAAAAGAAGAGATAACAAGGAAAGAAAAGAGGTGAGGAGCCCTAGTTAATGAATAAGTCATATTAGCAAAAAAAAAAGTCAGGGAAATAGAAATTTACAGAATAACTCTGAGTGACTACATGACTTTTGGAACCTGTTTAATACTTTACTAAATCTAAAGCAAAGAAGATGATGATTCATTAATTGTGTTACGATTAATTATGTCATGTAGTAAATTTGTACAAAAAGATCCATTTTGTAAGCAACTGTTTTTAACACTTGAGAAAGCTGTAACAGGAAAGTATAGAGGGCTTGTGTTTTTTATATGTGTCTTAATATTAAATACTTGTGTTTCTCTGACCCATTTTTTTTTCTTTTTATAAGGAAATAATTACCCTTGTCCATTTAAGGACATGCTCTGCAGCAAAGTACATAAATTCACTTCTGAGCAATTTGTTTTATTCAAAGTTTGTAAGATGGATCAATGAATTTTAATCTCCTTTGATAGAGTTTCAAACTGAATTATGGGCTATAAGTATGGCTAGCTCTTACCATGTCTGATTCATGACACACTATTTCATATTATTTTTCTTAAGAGTTCTGATATCCACAATTTATTTCCTGGCTGGTGCCATGATGCGGATCTCAGTATTACATCCTCACAGCAATAACTCGTTATCTTGATTTCTGGCTGTGGTATCTTATGTGTGGAGTCGTTATATTTCCCTCTGTCCTTGAATGTTCCTGCCAGAGGATGTGGCTGCTCTCTCCACATTCTAAAGACATGCTGCAGGTAAAATGATAGGCTCATAGCTGGTTACTTGGCTATTGCTCCGAAGGTCTTTATAAGACCAGCCGTGTGTGTGCAATATAATACTAGAGAAACCCAATATAAAGGATCTTGCCTAAACTTGAGATCTTAGTAAGCAATGACTGTCCATAACTAGGAGCGTCACAGGTGAAATCCCCAGCTGGAATTTATGGTTTCCTATCCAGTCATCCAGGCTACACTTAAACATGATCATAAATGGGCTTTATTTGATGTGAACTGATAGCCTATTCCAGAGGAGTGGCAACCTGTAAGATACATATCTATCTCTCCAGCAGGTCCTATTTATGTCACAGGCCAGGTTAAGGTCCCTGGATTGGGTGACCCGTGTCCCATTTGACTTGCAGATATGCAGCATTTCCATTAGATTTGGATATGAGATTGCTCTGTAGGCCATCATACGGCTCCTCTAAGTTCTCTGCATGCTGCTGAGTACAGTACCAGTGACTTCAGTCTGTCAATGTATGACATGTGCTGGAGCCCCTGAATTTTCTTGGTTAGAAATCTCTGAAGTCTCTCAAGTTGCTGCAGGTGCGTGGTAAGGTACATACCAAAGGGAGTATTGTACTCAATGATTGGCCTGATGAGGTTGAGTACAGGGGTGTTATGACATCTTTCACTCTTTTGGCAATGCCTCTGCTAATGAGGTGTGCAATTCCTTAGCACAGTGGTCAACATTTAGGTTGCAATCTACTTGCGTTCCGAAGTCTCCCACTACTGAGTTGTTATTATTATTTACATGTTAGTCTGCAAGGATATCATTTTTACTAAAGGGGATGATAATGCATTTTTTTAACTGAGTTTGACTCATGGCTTTGGCACCAATCATTGATTTGTGTAAGTCCCTCTTGAAGTATATTGACATAATTTGGGGATTCAGAGATTACACCTAATTTGCGATGATCAGCAAACTTAGTCAGCTACAGCCCCACTGTTTAGGCATGAACTTCTGAGAAATATAGTCCAAGCAGTAGAGTAGGGGGCCCAGCCTGACTTGTGTGGAACTCTGTTGGTGACAGCTCTGTTGGTTGAGGTAAAGTCGCCAACTTTAACTAAGTGCGATCTGTCAGTGAGCCAGTTTCTAACCCATCTGATGACATCAGGGTTGATATTCAACTAGGAGAGTTTATCAATGATGCCCAAATATCAGATTGTGTTGAAGGTCTTGGCTAAGTCATGGAAGACTGTATGCACAGATTTGCCTTTGGGCTAAGTCATGGAAGAATGTATGCACAGATTTGCCTTTGTCTGTTGCTCTGGTTATGTTTTCAAAGAAGTCTACTAGGCTAATAAGGCTGGTTAAGCTTATGTATCTGTGGTCCCCAGGGTCTATTTCTGTACTCCCTTTATGAAGGGGGATAACAGTTGTTTTCCATTCAGCATGGACAAAACCAGTACTCAGGCTATGGTTGAAGAGAGTACCTAATGGAGTTGCTAATTCACATTTTAGACCATTTAAAATGCAACCTGGGATGCCATTCAGTCCCATAAAGGCTGTGTTTCTGGCCTTGGAGAGAGAGTATTAATGACTTTCTCCTTGGAGATGCAAGAGGGGGGGGGGGTGTAGAGGGAATGCTTTGTGAAATGTTTGGAGGATACAGGGGGTGAAATTTTCACCAAATTTGTCAGCCAATAGTTTAGCTATTTTCACAGGATCAGTGTGTGTGATGCCATCCGCAGCTAGTTCAGCACACGTCTGGGTCCTACCTTTTAGGTTACAGATATAGGTGAATAATGCCTTATGGTTATCCTTAGTTATGGTTGCTAAATTCTTTTGAAGTTGCCTTTAGAGCATTTTACAAGTTCTCTTATTTGTTTGTTCAAGCAGAGGAGGGTGTTGTTCCAGTGCTGGGACCTCTCTTTTTTATTTTTAGACAGCAACTTCCTCTTGTTGCATACCTTATTAATGCTAGATGCCCACCAGGGAGGCGTGCTTTTTTGTTGAGGATCTTGTTTGATCCTATCAGGTACAGCTGTGTCAATACATTCATACGAGTGTTTGTACAGGACATTTGTGTATACCTTAGTATGGTTGTCAATGTCATCTGTGGCAAGACAAGCTTGGAAATTATTTATGCCATCCCTTAGGAGAGTATAATTAGCTTTGGTGACATTTTTAGCCTGATTTCACCTAAGAGGAGTTCAGGTGTTATAGCTACTTTAAATGTGTCTGATTAGCGATCAGATTTAACCAGTGAGGGTCCTAAACTTGCGGTAGTGGTGCAACGGTCAACCATGTTGGTGAGGACCAGGTGGAGAATATTTGAGCCCTTTTTGGGGTTGCATAATATTTGTTCCAGGGCCTTAGTGTTAACAAATTCCAGTAAACTTTGTGTAAGCATGTTAGCACTCAAGTTTTCCAGTCAATGGAGGGATAGTTAAAATCGCCCATGACTTGAGTGCTTGGTTGTAATTTGATTGACTCAAGTAGGTCCAAATAAGCAGGGTGGGTATCTTGGTTTATTGAAGGGGACCTATAGCTAACAATAACTTAAAGGGGGAGGGTCTTACCCAGAGTTAATGAACTTGGAGTCACTCCATGGAGTTTTCCTGTCTAACCAGTCCACAGGTGTATTTATCTTTGATGAAGATAGATAATACTCCTCCTTTAGTTCTCACGTGTTCATTTTGCAATCTGAAAGAGTGGAAGGCATCATAGCCTTGCAAGGCCGGGGTACTGTCTGTGGCCCTGAACCAAGTTTTTATGTCTGCACAGATGTCAATATCCTCCAGGGAGAGGAGTACTTCCAGAGAGTGCAGTTTTTGATTTAAACTCGTAGCATTTAGCAGCATAACATTTAATTTATTTGTGAGTGATATTTTTACATCAGAAATTCTGTTCTTGAGACCTTGCCTAAAATGGCACTATGGGGAGACAAGTGCCTTAACCAGTAACCAAAAGCCTAGAGATGACAGGTGAAGACCATCTCTGGTAAAGCAATGTGGTCTATCAACCATGTCATCCCAGGCTGACAGGAACTGTATCCCCTTAGAATGACACAGAAACTAAGCCAATTGTTGAAGTCAATCATTTTCTCTTTATATTATGGTATCATCCTAGGTGAGGGTAGACTGCTGTTCAAGGCTAGGGACATACCTGTCTGAGACACATATCCATAGAGCTCAATCATGTCTCTCTTCATATAGTCCAGTAAAGGTACATCTCAAGTCATTCACACCAATATGAACTATGACGGAGTCGTAACTGTACTTGTTGTTGAGAAATCTGAGTGCATGTATGATCTGACAGATCTTGGCTCCCAAGAGACAGCTGACCATAAACTCCTTGTCCAGCCTGGTGAGTGGGACATCTTTCTGTCTCACAATGGAGTCACCTATGAATAAAAATTTTGGTTTAGATGTGCTTTGCCTTAGGGCTTATTTGATGACTCACTGGTGCTTGTATTTGTATGTGTATTGAGTGTTGTAGATGCTGTGTTAGGTGTAGCATGTTTGTGCTTGGAAGGTCTCTGGTGTTTAGGTAGGTTTCTGATGAGTACCTCCACTTACGATGGTTTATGTGTTGAGTGCATGGTTTGCATAGGAGGTGTAGTATGTGAGCTGACAACCTGCTCAGTGTTACTGTTCTGTGCATGAGAGCACGGATTCCAGATTCTTAGTATAGATGCATCTCTCACAAATTGCACTTGGGTGATTTAGGAGTAGAGGGTTGTCAGTATATATGAGACACTTGCTACGCTGCTTCAGGATACCCATGTCAATCAGGCTGATAGGAGAAATGGAGGGAAACTGACCATCCATAATGCTAGGTTAAATCCTGTTTTCACAGTGGGCAGAAAAAATGTAGGGTGTGGTATAACTGAGTCCTCTAAATGGGATCTATACTAATGAGGTGCTCTGTAAAGGGTATATACTAGCGGGAATTCTCTAAATGGTATGAGACTGTTGTAGATTTGGTGGTTGTGGGACTGTTTAAGGGGCAAAAGCACAGCTGAGGTGCTCCCTGAGCAGCTAAGTGCAATTTAAGGACTTTTTGGCCAAATCATGGGCAGCTACTAAGGGAAAATGTATCTACTAAAGTTTTTGCTTCTAAAACCACCACTGGTTACCCCCATTGTGTGGTAGTACATGATTGTGTGCTATGCATAAACAGATGAATACAGCAGAACAGTGGCTGGTCACCTAACTCTTTGGAGCTCTATTAAAACAAGCGCAAGCCTGCATAAATGTGGGGCTTATGTACCAACACTGAGCAAAATGAATTAAACAATTTAACCAATAAAAAAGCTCAAAACTGAGTCCTGTGTCAGCAACCTTCAATCAGCTGGGTCCTAACTGTATTCTCCTACCACAAGGGTGCAGGGGTGCGCTCTGCAATAAAAGATAGCTTGGTTTAGTGCTCAGTTTAACAAACAGAACCAGATTCAGCAGCTCTGAAACTAGTCTAGTCTACAACAGACAAACCTGCAACAAATCAGCAAGAATAGCTTAAAAAAATCAGCAATATAGCAAAATACAATTTAAAAGAGCAAAATGTAGTATAAAATTGTTCTTATGGTTAGCAGAATGCAACAGATTCCTTGGATTACACACATGAATACAGCAGAACAGTGGCTGGTACCCTACCTCTGTGCATCTGTGTTACAGTGAGCAAATTGAATTAAACAATTTAACCTTGTATTTAGCAAGCTGTGGATGGTGATTCATTACTGGGACTAAGAAGAATTTCCTTAAGATTCCAAGAGCAGAATAAGCTATTTCTTACACTTATATCATTGAATTGCACTTCTGTAACGCTTATAATTGTGGTATACAGTTAATCTACTACATTTTGCACTGTTATAAAGCTTTTTTTACTGTTTCACTGCATTTATGTACTGTTTTAACTGTATTTTTCATTGCTAGATACTATTTCATTACTCTATTTGCATGTTTACTGAATTACTTAACTGTAAACTGCTTTTTCATACTGAGAGTTGATTTTCTGTTTGTGAGTGCTCTCTCTGTGCTTTTTTGTGCATTTTGTTGTTTTTGAGGTTTCTGTGTTCTAGTCAGGTATCATATAACTGATTTGTTTGCAGTTAAAAGTATTCTCTAGAGTCTCCTTGCACCTTTATATCTGTTTAAAACTTTCATTTAGTGGCTACAGCTAGTAGCTGTAATAGTTTCCTACCCACCCTCCCTAATGGTGTCTTGTTCTTGTACTTGGTGGCTTTGCAGTTGCTCGCACATACTGTATATCTGATCTGGGACACTCCTCCCAGTCTAGTGTCATTAGTTCATTCACCTAATGGAGAGAGAACATTTGAGAAGTCCAACCCACTTAACCTTGAATTATTTTCTGTTCCAGCTTTCTCCTTTTCAACTTTACCAAAAAAAAATAAAAATTCTAAGTGTGTTTCTCCTCTTTCCTGTAACTAGTCTAGTCCAGATACAAATTTGCTGTATCCTGCACTGTTTGTAAGCTCCTGATCCCCCACAAGCCTTTCTTTTTGGAGGGAAGCCTTCTAGCTTGTCAGTGGGAGTGGTAAGCACTAGGTAACCTATCATAGGTTCATAGGTTGGTATTAGGCTACTTTTTGCTTCCCTGGACCCTTGTCTAGCAGGGCGACTGACGTGATACCTGGGGTAAATTTCCCATCTCCCATCCAGTTGTCAAGGTTCCTTTTGAAGAGGGCCAAGGAGGCGCTCTGCTTGACATGTTTGGGCAGTCTATTCCAGAGTATGGGGAGTCTCTGGGTCAGGAACCTATCCCTCCAACATGTTTTGCTCATTGTGATGACAAGGTTTAGGTCCCTGGAGCGTGTAGCTCTGATGGATTGGGATTTCTTTAAGTGCAGCATGTCCAACAGTTCTGGGTTTGATATGGCCTTGCATGTTAAGCAGAGATCAGCTGTGAGTAGATGATATGCGACAGAGTATAGCCAGAGTTTTTTTAGTCGGTCATCATAGGGCATCTATTTTAGTCCTGTGTTTCTTTTAGTGAGGTGTTTCTCTGGCCTTTCCAGTTGTTGCAGATGTCTTGTGAGGTACATACCAAATGGGGCGTTGTACTCTATGATGGGTCTAATGAGGGATGAGTGCAGTGGGACAATGACCTCCTTTTTTTAGTGATGAGATGTGCCACATAGACGAATTTCCTGACTGTTGTGGTGATGTGGTTATCAAAGGTGAGACCACTGTCCACTTGTGTTCCTATGTCTCTTATCACACTTTCGATGTTTAGTGTACTGCCACCTATGTGGTAATTCATGGGTACGTGGTTTTCCCAAAGGGGATAACTACACACTTCTTGGCATTGAGCTTGAGCCCATGGCTCTGGCACCAAGCATCTGTTTCTGTAAGGCCCTTTTTTAGTATATCCACATCATTTGGGGATTCAGTAATGGCTTCCAGTTTTCAGTCATCTGTGAACGTTGTTAGCTAGAGTCACTTAGTGTTGGTCTGTACTTCAGAGAAGTAGATGGCAAACAAGACCGGTACCAGAACTGAACCCTGAGGTACTCCACTTGTCACTTGTCTGGAGCTGGATTTGGAGTCATCTACTTTTACAGTGTGGGTTCTGTCAGTAAGCTAGTTGGCAACCCATCGAGTGATGTAGGGATTTATGTCCAGCTTAGTAAATTTATCTGATTCCAGAGTGGGGGATGGTGTCAAAGGCCTTGGCGAGGTCCAGATAGGCGGTGTGGACTGCCTTCCTCTTGTCCACAACTCTGGAGACTGATTCAAAGAAGTCAATCAGGTTCAGGAGACATGATCGGCCCTTCATGAACCCAAACTGGGTGGAGTCCAGTGTTTGAAGGTTGCCAATGTCTTTGTTTATAAATTCATGATAATACATTCCATGGCCTTGCAGATCAGGCTCATCAGACTGATGGGATGGTAGTTCCCAGGATCCAAGGTGGATCCCCCCTTGTGGAGAGGGATAACTGTAGCTGTGCACCACTCAGGGGGCATGAAGCCTGAGGTGAGGCTATGATTAAACATGACACTTAGGTGAGGTACCAGTTCATTTTGTAGTTCATGTAGTACACAGCCCAGGATGATGTCTGGTCCCATGGATGCTGTATTTTTAGCTTTGGAGAGTGTGGCTTTTACCTGTGTGGCCATGATTACTGGAACTTAATGTAATGCAAAAAAACGCCAACCACGTAACAAGATTCTGGAGACTGGCAATGAAGAATCACTGCTCGTACGTAGGATAAAAAATTGTTTTAATATTGAAACTCCACGAAATACAGATGTAGAAGTTAAGCGCTTTCAACTGTAATATACAGTCTTCTTCAGAACAACTTCTTTAACAAAGTTCTCTAATTATATACTCTGCCATTTTTACATAATTGAATAATTGTTCTTGTTACTGCCAAAAACTTTAAAGACATACTATTCAACATATAAAATTGCAAAAGCAAACACTATTATATTAAAAATACACATTAATTAACAGCTAACATATATAATTATAACATTAACTGTATGTTACATAAACATATAAAATATAAAAAGTATAAACATACAAATATGTAATTCTGTGAAAATATGTCCCATAAACTTTATAGTCTTCTATTATGTATCATGTCTAAATAGGGTTGCCACCTTTTCAAATAGCCAAAGTGGGGCATTTTCAAGGACACACATCAGATTTTACAGGCCAACACATACCCACGGTCAGTACAAAGGATAGTACTTAACTTTTTTTCCTAAATAAAAGCTTATTCTTGTAGCAGTTTAGTTGTTTATTATGTTTCTTGTAACATTTAGGTATTTTAGATACAGGAATAACTATTTTATGCAACTATTACATAAAATATGGGACATAATTATGTCCTACAATCTCAGGACATTTGCCCTTTTTAATATTTTTTGTCAGGACACAACTGCCCAAAGAGGGACCGTCCCTCTGAAAGTGGGACAGGTGGTAACCCTATGTCTAAATCAAGCATATTTGAATATATATATTTGAAAAAATGTATTAAACTAATGCATTGAATAAGTTAACTTGTAAACTATATATGCTTCTATATCATCATGTGGAGAATGATAACTGCTGAATCAATATTCCCCAATATCTTACTATACGCCTCCATACCTTGAACACTATATGAAATTATAATAAACATTATGTCTTGAACAAAAATTGAAAAATAAAAAGGAATAAAAAATGATAATGATGAAAAAGAAGAATACTACACTGGTAATCAAAGGTCCCACTACTGGTCATGTAACACTCATGTGACTTGATAACTAAGCCTTTTATAAGAGGGCTAAAAATGGTTTGATGCTGATAAATTCATTAAGTCCTGGTCTTCTGGTGGAATCTGTCAAAATCTGCCATTTGGTGTCACATTTTTGTATCCGATATAGATGTTCATACACCCGTTTTTTAGTGGGACCTTTGATTACCAGTGTAGTATTCTTCTTTTTCATCATTATTATTTTTTTATTCTTTTTTATTTTTCAATTTTTGTTCAAGACATAATGTTTATTATAATTTCATATAGTGTTCAAGGTATGGAGGCGTATAGTAAGATATTGGGGAATATTGATTCAGCAGTTATCATTCTCCACATGATGATATAGAAGCATATATAGTTTACAAGTTAACTTATTCAGTGCATTAGTTTAATACATTTTTTCAAATATATATATTCAAATATGCTTGATTTAGACATGGTACATAATAGAAGACTATAAAGTTTATGGGACATATTTTCACAGAATTACATATTTGTATGTTTATACTTTTTATATTTTATATGTTTATATAACATACAGTTAATGTTATAATTATATATGTTAGCTGTTAATTAATGTGTATTTTTTATATAATAGTGTTTGCTTTTGCAATTTTATATGTTGAATAGTATGTCTTTAAAGTTTTTGGCGGTAACAAGAACAATTATTCAATTATGTAAAAATGGCAGAGTATATAATTAGTGAACTTTGTTAAAGAAGTTGTTCTGAAGAAGACTGTATATTACAGTTGAAAGCGCTTAACTTCTACATCTGTATTTCGTGGAGTTTCAATATTAAAACAATTTTTTATCCTACGTACGAGCAGTGATTCTTCATTGCCAGTCTCCAGAATCTTGTTACATGATTACTGGAACTTGGCAATCTTTCAGTATTGAGATGGGCCCTTTAGGGGGTGAGAGGCGGGGTGAATTTGGCACTGAATTGGTCTGCCAGGATATTGGCAATGTCCTTGGGATCAGTATATTTCTGTTGTAGCTCAGAGCAGATCTGAGCATTGCCATTTAGATTATTGACATAGCTATAGAATGCCTTGTGGTTGTCTTTGGATTCTTTGGCAATTTTATTTTCATGACTAGCTTTGGAGGATTTTATGAAGGATCTCAGCTTCTTACTGAGGCTGGTAAGGGATTTTTTTGCATCCTGGGATTTTCCTCTTTTCTGCAACAGTTTCTTCCTTCTGTTGTATAGTTTGTTTATGACAGGAGACCACCAGATTGGCTTCCTTTTTTTGGAGAAGAGCATCTTGGTTCTATTTGGGATGGCACAATTCATGCACGAGTGGATGTGCTCGTATAGTGCTTTAGTGTTGGATTTGGCAATCGACATCTCAGTTCCCATCTGCATGGGTGTCATGAAGTCTGTCACTTCTGACTTGAGTAGCATGAAGTTGGCCTTGGAAAAGTTTTTATGGATGTTTCCTTACTGGGGGGTGGGGGTGGAATGTGGATGTCAAAGGTGAATAGCTTATGGTCAGACCTAACCAACGAGGTGGTGACCATTGGTCTGGAGCATCGATTTCCCATGTTGGTAATGACCAGGTCCAGGATATTGGAGCCCCTGGTGGGACTATGGATTAGTTGATCCAGGACATTGGAATTTATGAATTCCAAGAACTGTTGGGCAAAGATCTTGGTACACAAGTAGTTTTCCCAGTTAATGGAAGGGTAGTTGAAATCACCCAGTATTAGAGTGTTTGGCTGCATCTTAATATTTTCCAGTATGTTTAGAAAGGTGTAGTGAGAATCTTGGGGCATGGTGGAGTATCTGTAGCAAGCTACAAATTGGACTGCAGTCTTAACTAGTGTTAGTTGCACCTGGAGAATTTCAGATGCATTGTGTTGCGCAACTAGCCTGGAGGTGTGAATATCCTGGGTGAATATGGACACTTCTCCACCTTTAGTGTTTCGGTCCTGGTTTGGTGGCCGAAAAGTGTGGTAAGAGTTGTAGCCTGGTATTGCAGGGCTACTCTCTGGTGCCTTGAACCAGGTCTCAGTTACTGCACAGATATCAATGTTCTCCATTTTTAGGAGTGCCGAGAGAGAGTGCATTTTGAGGTTTAGACTTCTAGCATTGAGTAGTATTACCTTCAGATTTTGCATAATTGTACCTGTTACGGTGGTGGTTTTGTCCTTTCAGCCTTGCATAAAAAATGCACTATAGGGGTGGCAAGAGCCTTAGCCAGTAACCTGAATCCCAGGGGTGACAGGTGCAGGCCATCTCTGGCAAAGCATCGTGGTTTGTCAATCATATTGTCCCAGACAGACAGATACTGGATCCCCTTTGAATGACACCAGAAGCTTAGCCAATTGTTGAAGTCAATAATTTTGTCCTTATACTGTGGTATCATTTTGGGCGAAGGCAGGATGCTACTCAGGGCTAGGATCATACCTGCCTGAGCCACATGATCCAAGAACTCTTCCATGTCTCTTTTCACATAGTCCAGGGAGGCACATCTTAAGTCATTCACTCCAACATGGACAATGACAAAGTCGTATTTGTACTTGCTGTGGAGTGACTTGAGTGTATGCATTATGTGGAGGATCCTGGCACCCAACAGGCAGCTGACTGTAATTTTCTCCTTGTTCAGCCTTCTAAGTGGGACATCAGTGTGCCTGACTATAAAGTCACCTATGACTAAAGTGTTGGGTATGTTGTCTTGGTTTAGGGGCTGTTGTTGGGTAACACACTGGTGTTGTGAGCTATGTGATACTTTGGTCGTGAGTGGTGTTTGTATGCATTTCAGCTTCGAAGGTCCTTGTTGCTTGGGCAGCTTAATGTTAAGGGCCTCCGCATATGTGGGTTTAGTGTTGCTATGTGTGGGTGTTGGTGGTGAGGGTTTTGAAGAGCTATGTGTTGCTTGAGGTGTAGTGCAGGTGTTAACTCCTGTTTGATATCTACTTCTCTAGCACAATCTTGGCTGGAGAGAGCTTTGTTTCCAGTTTGGCTATGTAAGTGCATCTCTCGCAGGTTGTAGTGTTGGGTGGTAGGAGAAGGCTGTCTGTGTACATGAGGCAATTGCTGCATGGCCCCAGTATGCCCAGATTCACCAGGTGGACACACTGGAAGCCGACCCCTGGACATGCCTGGTTAGGTACTTTTTTTTTTTTTTTTTTTTAAGTACAAGACCTGTTTTCCCTTACCTTTTCAATTATAGGCTGTTTAGTGCCTACAATCAATTTCTCCTTATTAACAAGGAGAGCTGAGTGCTTGTATCAGTTTAAGGCTTCCTATTGCTTTCCAGCAGGTTTCAGAGCAAGTGCTAGTCACAGGGACTCCAACCAGAAAGAGTCAAGAATCAATGTACTCTGCTCCTACTCTCACCAGGATCAGAATATAAGCACAGATTCCAAGCTGTCACCTATAAAGCAGTTATTAAGCTTTCTGGTGATCAGCAGTCTCCAGGAAATAATGTAACTGCACTCCTTTTCTCACCAGGAGAAAACAGAAGCACTAGTCCCAAGATGACTACTGAGAGGCAGACTGTGGTCTCTCCAGTAACTGGTGGTCTTGCAATAGATGCTTAAAGGTAAGATGAAAAAAATGGTTTATCCTAAACACTGCAGTGTGCACTAGAGGAATTAGATGTGAAAGTGGGCAACTTAAGTTTTACCTGTCTAAAAAGTTAAGTTTTAGTGGAGAGTCCCTATTTTTAAAACAGCAAGATAGAATGAAATGGGGTGGTTACTTTTGTATTCTGGTTCTATGGTATACAGTAGGATGGCCAATAAATGTAAATAGTTGAAGGGGAGTGATTTCACAAAATGATCATTTTATGTTTACTCACACAAGCCAGTAAAAGCAGAGAGAAAATGAGATATATGTTCAAATTAACATAAGGGGCAGGCAACTAGAAAGACAGTGGTGTTTAAGAACACAACAGTAACTGTACGGGATAGGGTTACCACCTGCCCCACTTTGCGAGGGACAGTCCCTCTTTGGGCAGTTGTGTCCTGCAAAAAAATTGTAAAAATGGCAAATGTCCTGAGATTTTAGGACAAAATTATTTCCTATATTTTATGTAATAGTTGCATAAAACAGTTATTCTGTATCTGAAACACCTAAACATTATAAGAAACAGAATAAGCAACTAAAATGCTACAAGAATAAGCTTTTATTTAGGCAAAAAAGTGAATTTCTGTTCTTTGTACTGGCCATGGGTATAGTTTGCCTGCAAAATCTGACGTTTGTACCAAAAATGTCCCACTTTGGGCATTTGAAAAGGTGGCAACCCTAGTATGGGAGGGTGGGAAAATTATTTCTGCCTGACTCAATATCTATCACATAAGGAGTGGTTTCTTGCCCAGAAATTGTAGTTATTGGCTGTTTGGGCAGTTTTTCCATCTCTCTCAACCTTCTGATTTAAAAGCCCGTATTGGCACTTGTTTCCCTCCCTTTACAGTAACTAATCTAGTCCAGATACAGATTTGCTGTATCCAGGACTGTTTGTAAGCTCCTGAGCCCCCCAAACCTTTATGTGTTAGACAGAAGCCTTCTAACTTATCAGTGAGAGTGGTAACCACTAGGTAACCTATCTACCACATAAGGAGTGGTTTCTGGCTAAGAAATTGTAGTTATTGACTGTTTGGGCAGTTTTTCCATCTCTCAACTTTCTGATTTAAAAGCCCGCATTTGACTTGTTTCCCTCCTTTCCAGTAACTAGTTTATTCCAGATACAGATTTGCTGTATCCAGGAAAGTTTGTAAGCTCCTGAGCCCCCCCCCCCCTTCCCGCCAAGCCTTTCTGTGTTGGAGGGAAGCCTTCTAGCTTATCAGTGGGAGTGGTAAGCACTAGGTAACCTATCTACCACATAAGGAGTGGTTTCAGGCCCAGAAATTGTAGTTATTGGCTATTTGGGCAGTTTTTCCATCTCTCTCAACTTTCTTATTTAAAAGCCTGCATTTGCACTTGTTTCCTCCCTTTCCTGTAACAAACGTAGTCCAGATACAGATTTGCTGTATTCAGGACTGTTTGTAAGCTCCTGAGCCCCACCTCCCAAAACCTTTCTGTGTTGGAGGGAAGCCTTCTAGCTTATCTGTGGGAGTGTTAAGCACTAGCTAACCTATCTACCACATAAGGAGTAGTTTCTGGCCCAGAAATTGTAGTTATTAGCCATTTGGACAGTTTTTCCATCTCTTAGGTTCATAGCTTCATAGGTAGGTACTAGGCTATTGGCCCAAGGACCTACGTAAGACTAGGCAACATGGTTCCCTGGCTTATGCCACCCAAGAAAGTTAAATTCCTGTGCCCCTGTTGAGCAGAGTCACAGATGTGATCCCCGGGGTGTATTTCCTATTTCCCACCCACTCATCAAGATTTTTCTTGAAGAGTGCTAATGAGGAACTTTGCTTGTCATAGATGGGTAGCTTGTTCAAGAGTATAGGAAGTCTCTGGAACAGGAATCTATCACTCCAGCATGTCCTGTTTATTGTGGTGACAAGGTTTAGGTCCCTAGAGCATGTAGCTCAGAGGGATTGGGATTTCTCTAGGTGTAGCATGTCCAACAGCTCTGGGTTTAACATAGCTTTATATGTTAGGCAGAGATCTTCTCGGAGTAGGCATTATGCTACAGAGTAAAGCTGGAGTTTTTTTAAGACGGTCAGTGTAGGGCATCTGTTTGAGGCCAGTAATCCTCTTTGTGAGGTACTTCTGTGGCCTTTCCAGCTGCTACAGATGTCTTGTGAGGTACATTCCAAAAGGGGCACTGTACTCTATAATGGGTCTAATGAGTGCCGAGTAGAGGGGAACAATGACCTCTTTTTTTCCTGGATGAGATCCCTTTTGTGTTGAGGTGTGCCACGCAGAAGGATTTCCTGACTACTGTGGCGATTTGATTATCAAAGGAAAGACTACTGTCCACCTGGGTCCCAAGGTCTCTTGTCATACATTCAACGTTAAGTAGACTGCCATTTATATGGTAGTTCATGGGTACAGAGTTTTTACCAAAGGGGATGACAATGCACTTTTTGGCATTGAGCTTGAAGCCATGCCTCTGACACCAGGCATCTGTCTCAGTGAGGCCCTTCTGTAGGATGTCGACATCATTTGGGAACTCAACTATGGCTTCAAGTTTGCAGTCATCTGCGAACTTCATTAGCCAGAAACCTTCTGTGTTAGCCTGTATTTCAGAGAAGTAGATATCAAACAGGAGAGGTCCCAGGACTGAACCCTGTGGTACTTCACTTGTCACTGGTTTGAAATCATATTTGGATTCTGAAACTTTTACAGTGTGGGTTCTGTCAGTGAGCCAGTTGGCAACCAATCTTGTGATGTAGGGATTTATACCTAGTTAATGAGTTTATCTATAATTCCAGAATGGGGGATGGTGTTGAAAGCCTTGGCAAGGTCAAGATAGGCTGTGTGAACTACCTTACCCTCGTCTATAGCTTTGGTGACTGCCTCAAAGAAGTCTGTCAGGTTCAGAAGGCATGATCTGCCTTTCACAAACCCGAACTGGGTGGGATCCAGAGTTTGGAGGTTACCAATGTCTTTGTTTATGAGTTCCATGATGATACATTCCATGGCCTTGTAGACCAGGCTCATCAGGCTAATAGGGAGATAGTTCCCAGGATCAGTGGTGGCTACCCCTTTGTGGAGTGGGATAACTGTTTATGTGCACCATTCAATGGGCACAAAGCCTGACGTGAGACTATGACTGAACATAGTGCTTAGGTGGGGAGTCAGTTCATTCTGAAGTTTGTGTAAAATGCAGCCTGGGATGTTGTCCAGTCCCATGGATGCTGCGTTTTTGGCTTTAGAGAGATCACCTTTTACCTGCATAGATGTGATTACATGGACTCTGCATTCTTCCTGCATAGATACTGGCCCTTTAGGGGGTGAGAGGGTGTAAAGTTAGCACTGAACATATCTGTCAGGATGTTGGTAATATCAGGTGGTTCTGTAATTTTTGTGCCATTGTGCTGTAACTCAGAGCAGATCTGGGTGTTGCCATTGAGATTCTTGACATAGCTATAGAATGCTTTGTGGTTGCCCTTAGAATCAGTGGCAATCTTGTTTTAGTAGCTAGCTTTGTAGGATCTTATAAGGGATCTCAGTTTCTTACTGAGACTGACCAGGGAGCTCCTCCAGTCATGGGATTTTACTCTCTTTTGCAACAGTTTCTTCCGTCTGTTGTAGAGTTTGTTTATGGCAGGGGACCACCAGATTCTTCCTTTTTTTGGAGGATAGCATCTTGGTTCTGTTTGGGATAGCACGAGCCATGCACTCATGTAAGTGCTTATAGAGTGCATTTGTGTAGGATTCAGCAGTCGTAACTGTATTGTCTGTCTGCATGGGTGTCATGAAGTTCACCACTTCTGTCTTAAGAAGCATGAAATTGGCTTTGGAGAAATTTTTTACCGTAGTTTCCTTAATGGTTGGTGGAGGTGGGATGCGTATATCTAGGGTGATTAGCTTATGGTCAGATCTGACCAACGAGGAGTTGATTTCAGGTGTGGAATATCTTTATTTATGAGGTCCATGATGATCCTTTCCATAGCTTTGCAGACCAAGCTAGTCAGGCTTATGGGGCGATAGTTTCCAGGATCCGTTGAGGCACCACCTTTGTGGAGAGGGACCACTGTTGCTGTACGCCATCCTGTAGTAAGGCTGAGATTAAACAGTAGTTTTATGTTTGGGTTTAGCTCTTCTTGGAGTTCATGTAGGATGCAGCCCGGGACACTGTCTGGTCCCATTGATGCTGTGTTTTTTGCTTTGGAGAGGGCGGCTCTTACCTGAGCATCTGAGATGTCAGGGGAGCAGCACTCTGCTTGGATAGATATTTGCCCTTTTGCTGGGGAGGGGGGGTTTGCACTGAAGCTGTCAGCTAGGATGCTGGCAATATCTGTGGGTTCGGTGTATTTTTTTGTCATTTTGGACTAATTCTGAGCATATCTGGGAATTCCCACCCAGGTTCCTAACATAATTAAAGAAAGCCTTGTGATTATCCTTAGTATCCTGTGCAATTTTTCTCTCAAAGCTGGCCTTAGACTATTTTATGAGTGCCCATAGTTTTTTGCTAATACTGATCAGAGATGCCTTCCCTTTTTGGGATTTTGCTCTATCATGTAGTAGCTTCCTCCTTCTATTGTATAGTTTGTTTATGGCTGGGGTCCACCAGACAGGACACCTGCCTTTGGAGGATTGGGTCTTGGTTTTATCTGGGATTGCATGATCCATGCATTCCTAAAGGTGTTCATAGAATGCGTTTATAAAGGATTCTGCGGTCTGGGCCATATTTTCCACAGGCCCGGGGGCTTTGAAGGATTCCACCTCAGTTTTGAGGAGTGTGAAATTTGCTTTAGAGAAGTTTTTCACTGTGGTTTTCTGGGCAGGGGGTGGGGTCGGGATGTGAATATCCAGTGAGATTAGTTTATGGTCTGATCTCACCAGTGAGGGATACACTTCTGGTCTGGAGCATAGAGCCCCCATGTTGGTGATGATCAGGTCCAGTATGTTTTCTGCGGGAGTGGTAACAAGTTGTTCCATAGCATTTGAGTTTATAAATTCTAGGAACCTTTAGGCTAGGGTGTTGGAGCTAGAGTAATGCTCCCAGTCTATGTTTGGTTAGTTGAAGTCGCCCAATATAATGGTGTTTGGAGAGACCTTCATATTTTCCAGTGTTCTCAGGAAGGCCGAGTGAGGTTCCTGGGTTTGGGAGGGTGGTCTGTAGCAGGCTATAAACTGGAAGGCAGTTTTACCCACTGTTGGTTGCACATGGATAGTCTCTGATGCTTTGTGCTATGCCACCAACCTGGAGGTGTGGGTATCTTTGACGAATATTGATACTCCCCCTCCTTTTGTGGTTCGGTCCAAGTTTTGAGGCCAAAAAGCATGGTATGAGGTATAACCTGGTAGTGCTGGGGTGCTCTCGGGAGCCTTGAACCAGGTTTCTGTTACTGCACAGATATCGATGTTCTCCATGCTAAGGAGAGTTTTGAGTGCGTGCATCTTGAGGTTTAGACTTCTGGCATTGAGTAGCATTACTCTTAGTTTCTTATCCCTTGTGATACCTATGGAGGTACACAGCTTCATGTGCACACATATTTTCTTGGTTATATGCTTCTCTGAAAAGTAAGAGAGTAGAGAGGTATTACTAATTTTGTTTTTTTTTTTTGCTTGACCACGCTTACCTTACTGAACTTAGCCACATAATCGGGCAAAGTGTGGCAGCTCCACTGTCTCTGCATGGCTGATGCACCTCACATAAACATTTAGTGGAATCTGAGCATGAGTGGCAGCCCTTGTGAGCTACAAGAGGCCCATGTCCCTCGTTGTGAGTGAGTGGTCTTCCAGTACCCGGGATTTGGGTGCTTGTCATAGACTTAGTATTTGCCATGGAAGGATTGTGTATAACTGACATTTTAATTACTGCGTGCATGGAGGGGTCAGTTTAGTTATGAGGGCTGCACCCTTGTAACTTAAAAATGACCACAACATTGAGTAAAGCATGAATTAACTTGTTCCTGCTATGATGTGTATTCACACTTAGCAATGAAACAGCCATTATACTTAAAAAATTAACAGTCCTCCATTTGATGGGTTAAATCCTATTTTATTGCAAATGAGGCTAAGTATTAAGACTGACATTTCAAGTGCAGTACTGGTTAAGGTTTTGGGTGAGATACAACGACCATCATTTTAAAAGAGCTCTCAGTAGGGGTAGGATTAATATCAAGAAATCATTCACAAGGGAGGTGTATTAAGGCTCAAACTATGAAGGAAGTCTAGATCTAGGAATAGCATGATAGTTTTATTACTATTAGTTCTACATGTTTTAAGATCACAGTAGTATTCTCTTTAGGGTATTTTATTAGTAATTCAGTTGCTGTGACAAGCAACTTTACACCAGTAGTCCTGTTTTACTTGTACACAGCAGCACTTCTCCCTAATGAGTTTAATATTTTAGATCTTTTGGAAAGCAGCAGGTTTTAAACCAGAAGGTATTCCATTAATGCATTAAGAATAAGGATAAGAATATTTAAAAAGTTAAGACATTTATTATTAAACAATTAGTTTCTACTACATTAGTTATAGTTTCATCAGTCCCACTGAAGACTGGCAGGTCTAAATTTAGAGCTTAGGCCCTTAGTGCATCTCCAGTCTAATAGCCATGGGCACAGACTCTTCAGATATTATCACCTGGAAAATCTTATATGCCACTGCAGATAAGATGGTTATGGACCGATAACAATATTGTACACTTCATGAAAGAGTACTGTGGATGTTTGATTTTGACTGAAAAAGGTTCCTAGCAGATTTTAATACTTCAAGATCCCCTAAATGAATTTCTGTGCTTAATGGACTGAATGGGATCTTCTGAGTTTTGGGAGAACTGTCTAGGTAAATGATGTAATTCATACAAAAAGTATAAAATAAATGTACTAGAAACTTTATTAAGTGAAAGATGCAGTCGAATAGATAGTATAATGCTCCTAGAGAAAGTACTGTGCGAGTTACTCAGATGCCTGGCCTGCAATGTCCTATTTGGATTTAGAACATCACTATTCCTTCAGAAAAACTTAGCTAGGCTTAAAAGGAACCCAGGTCGTTAGCCTAGTAACAGTCTATGAATCTATGAATAATTCTTATCACTCTAGGATATTCTGTCATTCCATACTTAAAACTACCAAAAGAAGGTGTAGAACAGATTCAGTGATGCAGCAGAGCTGTACTGAAGTAATGTGTACGCACAGCTCAGATAGATACACAAGACCATCCAGCATAACCCATAGGTGATTATTACAGACATCAGAGCATTATCAGATACAAATGGTTTTGCAATGCTTACAACTGCCTACTGATAGACAGACAGACATCCATTCTGACAGCCTGGATGCACCAAGCACTGAAAGAAGACTGCTCTCTTAGGACATGCAGACAGGCAAGTAGTACAAAAAGCAGAATGGCATGCATTGCAAGATTAACAGCACCTGATCAATGTATCATGCACCAAACAGGAGTGTGCTGGGACCCGCAGCACTTAGATATGATATGCTTTAAATATGGCAGTCCACAGTAGTATGGCAAATATGTATGAGGAACAGCTGTAATGCCCACACAGCTATGAAATAATCATAAATTATATGCCAACATGTCTAAGATTAATGTGGGCAACCGACCTTGGCCAGAGATGAAACGTGTGATGAGCAACATTTTATAAACAGCGTATAAAGTGCCGTGATCTGAGCTAATTTATCTGGCAGTGAGTAAGTAAACATGAAAAATGATTTGCCATGCCACAAGAAAATAGTGAGTCATGCATAATACTATATAAACATACAATACCACAAGCATGCTGTACTGAAATAGAAGGCGCATCAGTAAGCTATCATCTTGCATGGTAGTGTGTAGTCTGAGTCCTTTTTAGAATTCTTATACAGTTTTCCAATCGATATTTCTATCTGATTGTACAGGGACTAAGACAATTAAACCGTAATTTAAGCGCAAGATGTGATCAAGATAAATGCATGTTGACGAATTCAGAACAGAAAAAAGGAAAAGGGCGGTTCTGTTTAAGGAGTTTACATTTAACAAAGTCCCTGACAGAAAATATTCTTTAGGCTATAATCTCAGATATCTTGTTTAACATGAAATAGAGTGATGCAATCTCCTACTAGAAAAAAATATTATTTCGTCACATTTTACAGCATACTAATTTTTATTTAGAATTTCACATGAAGCAGCAGTTAAATAAAGTACCTAAAGCCAGTCCATAGGAAGAAGTAATATGCTAAATATTATGATAATCTTGACAGCGTGTGCCTAATATATGTATTATATGTACATACAAACTGCATCAATTATTGACATATGTATTTGTATATAATAACTCTGTTAATTCTATTAACTTTGTTAAAATTGTTTAATGCCTTAACTATGTATAGCTGTTAGTAGTGGAGCTTTTCTCCCCAGGGCCGCCACTGAAAATGGGTTCCTGACCCAGTGAACTTTCCTGGCCAACAAATGTCAATAAATAAATAAATAAATGAACAGTATTTCTAAGACCTCTTCACTTACTGACAGCTTGGTGGTGACTACCAGGTCCTTCATGGTACATAACATTATTAACAGAGGTTGTTGCATGTGGTGATTTCAGTTTCCCTATCAAGGTCCTTCATGGTACATATAACATTATTAACAGACGTTATTGCATGTGATGATTTCAGTTTCCCTATCAAGGTCCCTCATGGTACATATAACATTATTAACAGAGGTTGCTGCATGTGGTGATTTCACTTTCCCTATCAAGGTCCCTCATGGTACATATAACATTATTAACAGATGTTATTGCATGTGATGATTTCAGTTTCCCTATCAAGGTCCCTCATGGTACATATAACATTATTAACAGAGGTTGCTGCATGTGGTGATTTCAGTTTCCCTATCAAGGTCCTTCATGGTACATATAACATTATTAACAGAGGTTGCTGCGTGTGGTGATTTCAGTTTTCCTATAGAGGTCCTTCATGATACATATAACATTATTAACAGATGTTATTGCATGTGATGATTTCAGTTTCCCTATGAAGGTCTCTCATGGTGCATATAACATTATTAACAGAGGTTGCTGCATGTGGTGATTTCACTTTCCCTATCAAGGTCCTTCATGGTACACAAAACATTATTAACAGATGTTATTGGACGTGATGATTTCAGTTTCCCTTTCAAGGTCCTTCATGGTACATATAAGATTATTCACAGAGGTTGCTGCATATGGTGATTTCAGTTTCCCTGTCAAGGTCTCTCATGGTACATATAACATTATTAACAGAGGTTGCTGCATGTGGTGATGTCAGTTTCCCTACCAAGGTCCCTCATAGTACATATAACATTATTAACAGAGGTTTTGCATGTGGTGATTTCAGTTTCCTGTCATTTATCAGACTTGGAAACAGAAAAATTAGGTCTGGGTAGCAGGAGGGACTCATCCAACCTGAATCAAACAGGTATTGCTTTACTATTGATCTATAGATGTTGTGAATCAAGCTTTGACGACATGTCATGTAAGCCTTTCTTAGTCATACTGAGCAGTTTTTTGCACAGGTTTTGCCCCAGCTGCTTGCTGATCAGCTATTATTATATAACCGTATGTTAAATTTCCTTTTTCCTCATGTGCATTTACGGGCAGGGAATTCGAAATCTTTTTAGAAATAAGTGCTAAATATTCTTAGTAGCTTTTTTATTATTATTACTTAAAATACGTGAGTTCTATACTTCCTAGGGGAGAAACTCAACTTGTTTTTACATGCTGATGACATTGCATCTCCATTGATGAACTTTCTTTAAACCACTCATTTTGTGACCTTGGTGAAAGGTGAATTTAAACTTCTCCTGTAAACTGCTGCTAAGTAAAATCTCTAGCTCTTTCTTGCACCAAACTAGTGAAATCATCATCTAAGTATGAGAATGTAGTTGTACTTTCCATGCTGCAAGGCATTGATCCAGATACAGTTGAACTGAGATCTGCAAATGGAAGCACTTGAAAATAAATGAGGAACCTTAACCTATCCAAGCCTGTAGAGCCTTTTTTTATACTGCCTTTATTGTAAACTTCCAGTTAAGACTGATGGCTCTATATGGAGTCCAGAACTTTTTGGGGGTTGACTTCTTTAACTAAGTGACTTAGTAGCTAATAATATGCAGAATTTAAAAGGGCAAAGACTTACTAACAAACTGACACAAACATTGTTAGTCTGTAATGCCCTGCAGTAGAGAAAGTAATCAATGCTCGCCACTTATTATTCATATTTTTAAGTTCATATTTTCATAAACTGTGCGACCTACATGGTATTGAGGGGTATGATGTAAAATGCCATGATGGGAGACAGGAAAATTCATTGTCAATGTCTGTTTATGTCACAGTATACTGATTATATTGCTAGTTCTTTGATTGGAATTAGGAAAATAAGAAATAATAATAATAATTAGTATTATACAAGTACCATATGTACTACTTCGAAAAATAAGTGACTTACAAACTGTTGTATGGCATCTGGTGAAACCTTAGATGTTGTTGAAGAAAACTGTTATTAAATTTTGCACTGCAAATTACACATATTATTAGAGAGTCAATGTTATTGATATTGCTAATTATACAATTATCCATATAGTTCTGTAAATGTATCAATAAACATGCACTTAAGAAAGATTTATTTGCTGTCATAGGAAAGCTTATGTCTGGTTAACAAAAGCATTTTAACAATTGTCTGTGTTGTACAGTCTCCAAAATGCGACAGTTTGTTTATGGACATTTATTTATTTATTAATTTTTATTTACCAGGATAGTCCGACTGGGTGAAAGCTCAGGGAGAAAAGCTCCAGAGACAAGTTACAAAGATTTACAGTAAACAATAGATACGAATTACAGAAATTTCAATGGAGTCTAAATACACATATCATGAAAGCACATCAAGTCATAGTGATTTTGTTGATTACAAAGTAAATTGCAGGTTACTCACGAAATTCTGGTAAGAATTTAATACAAAGTATACTGTAAATAGTACTAATGAAAGTAACTGACAATAGATGGGGGCAAGATTACAGTATTAGAAATAGATAGTGAAGGGCTGTCATTAAAGTGAGATTGTCAAGAGTGTTGAGAGGGTAGATTAGTATAGAAGAGAATGGAAGAACACGGAAAGATTATCAGGAGAGAGGGAGAGATGTGGAAGAGTCATAGCTGAAGTGGTGAGGGGACAGAGGTAGTTGGTATATAGCAGAAGTAGAATGGAAAGTAAAGAGAAGCTGCAAGGGAGATTTGTGAAGGTAGGAGGTTATGCAGTAAGTGCATACGTTTGGAATACATGTGGCTGACATGAAATGGGACAAGATTAGTTTGGGTTGCTGGTAGGTAGAAGGCTTCATCCAGGAGTAGAGCATGAACACAGAGAGTTTTTATTGAGGAAGTCTTTTATAAGTTTTTTGACGTGAGATGGGTCAGCTGTGATTATGTTGGGTGGAGGAAGAGTATTCTATCTTTTGGAGATATGGTTAGAGAAAAGAGAGTCTCCAGCTTTGTTACTGGATTTGGAGGCTTAAAGATTTGTTGGAGGATCAAAGTATGCAACTGTTATTATAAGGTTAAAGCATTAGTTGAAGAGAGGGGGGTTTATTGAGATGGCATACAAGTCATTGAGCGGTGGTAAGTTGAGTGTAAGTTAAGTTAGTAGGGAGTTCTAGTCAGTTTAGTTGGTGTAGGGCAGTGTAGTGGTGAGACCTATGTGGTGTGTTGGTGGCAAATTCTGCAATTTTATTGTAGCAGTTTTCAAGTTTGGTGAGCTTGGCTTTACTTAGGTTTGTTAATATAGGGAGGCACATAGGCTGGAAAGACGATGAGCTCTGGCTATGCCATGTCTTGTGATATCAGTAAGGAACATTTTGATTCTATACAGTGTGCCTTGTTTGATATGTGTTTTCTTGATAGATTGTGATATGTGCAAGTCAAATTTTGAACTATTGTCAATTATTACACTTAATAATTTTGTGTGAGTTACTGCTGATATTATGGTGTTGTTGGAGGAATATATTTGGAATGGAGTATGGGGATCCCATGGTTTGCTGGGGTGAAAGAGCATTAGATGAGTTTTTGAGGAGTTCAGAATCAGTTGAGATTCAGTTAGCCATGATTCAACTGCTAGGAAGGGCTGTTGCATTGTAGATATTAGTTGTTTTAGGGAGGTGTGCACAGATAAACGTTGAGTCATCTGCATATTGAACGATGGCGGCCATGGGAGCAGATTAGTGGAGCCTGTTGGTAAAGATACTAAATGGTAAGAGACCCAGGACAGATCCTTGGGGCACCCTCAAGCGAACAGGTAGTAGGGGAGAGAGTTCCTGTTGCCATTTGACAGCTTACTGCCAGTCAGTTAAGTCACTATGGAACCATGCTAAGGAAGAGCAGTTACGTTTTACAGTTGAAAGTTCCTCAAGTAGTTTCTGATGAGGAAACCATATCGAAGGCTTTTGAGAGATCCAGAAAGATGAAAGTTTCCCATTATATCTACAGTGGTTGATGGTATTGGTAAAGCTTAGCAGGGCAGATGTGGTACTATGATGTGGGCGAAATCCATGTTCTGTGTTGGCTAAGAGGTTATTGGATGAAAGGTAGTTTAAAAGCTGCTTGTGGATAAATTTTTCAAGTATTTTGGAAAGGGGTGGGAAGATAATGAGTCTGTAGTTAGAAAGTTCAGTAGACTCGTCTCCTTTGTGCAGAGGGATAATATAGGATATTTTCTAGCTGGAGGGAGTATACTGTTCTATGATAGATTGGTTGATCAGAATAGTGACGGGATAGACGATGGTGACAGCTGCTATTTTTAGGAATTTTGGGGGTAAGTTATCTACTGCAAGGGATGTGGGTTTAAGTTTGGAGAGTATTTTTTATAGTGAGAGTTTAAATAGGTTTTAAGGAAAATGAGTTTTTGGTATCACTGGACATTGTTGGGATAATTGGAAGAGTACTGAGATGGGGGTTAGTAAGAGAGCGAATAGAGTTTATAAAGAAAGTGTTGAATTGAGTAGTAATGTTTTCAGTGTTTGAGGGGGCAGGGGTGAATGTGTTACTGGGTTGAAGGAGTTTTTTTATGGTGGACCAGAATTTCCTGGGATTGCTTTGGTCCTGTTGCTGCATGGCAGAGTAGTATGTATTTTGTCAAGTTTGACTTGAGACTTAGCTTTGTTGCGAAGTTGTTTGTACTGATTTAGATTAGCTTGACTTTTGTTGGTATACCACAGTGTCCATGCTTTGTCTCTTTGTTTTAGTAGATTTTTAGTGTCGCTTGTTAGCCAAGGAGCATAGTTGGATTTTATTCGGGTAGTTCTACAGGGGGCTAGCCTGTTTAGAATATCAAGGACGGTGGTGTTAAAACAGTGAACAGCTGTGTCAAGGGGGATAATTTTTAGTGGTGACCAATCACAGAGCTGTAATAATGAGAGAATTGTTTTGAGTACTGAAGTTCTTTTTGTTGCGAATTTGACGAGACCAAGTTTGTCTGGTGAGGTTAAGATAATGTCTGAGCAAATAAGTGGGGAGATGATCTCTAATGCTATTGGAAAGGCAACCGGATTGGAAGTTTAACAAAAAATATAATTCTGAGTTTGTGTGCATTACAATATATTATAGTATTTACAGGAAAACTACAAATTCAGTGATTACTATCAGTAGAAGAATACTTCTTACTGACAACTTTGCTATTTTTACAGTTTCACTAGTGTGTATTGTTCAGAAAATGTTTACATTTGTTTATCTTATACTGTTTAAGTTGATTTTTCAGAAAATGCTCTGGAATGCACCAGTGTGTATAGGCTGCTAAAGGTGTGAAATTTCCTGTAGTGGTTAAGATGTATCTTTTAAACTTTAAGTACAACAGTTTGCTATGTTTTTGATTCTGTTTATCATGTTAACTAGATTTGTGATGCTTTACATACATAGATAATGTGTGCAGTTCTTGAGTTCTGAACTATTACTCATATTTATATTTATTTTATTTTATTTTACATTTGTTGACCGGGCTAGTCCAACTGGATACATGTCCATTGTCGGTAGAGGCCCGGGGAGGTAAGCTCCACATTAAGCTAATAAAACAGGACAGCAAAAGCTCAAAAAATATTTCAATACAATATTCATGAAGCTTTTCAACAAAGAACTTAATTTTACAGAAAAGTGAGTACAGAGCTTAACATAGCAATACAGTACTATTTACATGGTAAAGGGTATGGCATTCAACATAAAGTATGTTGGGAAATAAGGTACACATTGAAATGAAGTATTCAGGTTGTCTTAAAAATATAACTCTAAAAAACAAGAGAGTTTGTATATATACACTTAAACAAATATCACACTCATAGTAAAAAGATAGTTGGTCTATATACAGGTGGGAAACTTTTGCTCACAGCAGAATGAATGTACAAAGAACAAACTCAGTGATATTTCCCTGGGAGTAGGAGACTAAAAAGGGAGTAAGGGAAGGATTACTAATCCCACACTATGGGTTTTGGGTGTGAGATATACAGTAATGTTGTAATGGGGAGTGTTAGTCAGGGTTAGTACATGGGCATAGCCATTTTGTTTTTAGGAGGATTTTTAGTTGCTTTTTGAAGAGTGGTAATGACAGAGATGCAAGTTTTCTGGGAAGCCTGTTCCAAATTTTCCCCACAGAATTTGAGAAAAGAGACTCATCTGCTTTGTTGTGGGATTTCTGGATGGTGACCAGTAGTTTATTTGCTGAGTGAAGAGTAGTAAGATTTATGTAGGGGAAGATGAGGCTACTGAGAATAGGAGTATTACTAGGATGGTACAGAATCTTATGGATGATGGTGAGTTGTTGAAATTCTAGCTGGTTTTGCAGTTCTAGCCATCCTAGATGTTTGAGATTTAGACAATGGTGAGTTCTAAATGGGGAGCCAGCAGCAAATCTGGCAATATTGTTATAAGAAGTAGTTAGCTTATTAAGGTTGCTTTTGGAAAGATTAGTTTAAATGGTGGAGGCATAGAGGACAGTAGAGATCAGATGGGTATGGGCAATGGTAGTTTTGGCTTCAGGGGTGAGGAAAGGTTTTATCCTATACAAGGAACCAAGTTTTCTGTTTACTGTTTTAATAGTAGAGTTGATATGCGAGTCAAAGTTAAGATTGTGGTCAATTGCTAGACCTAAGAGTTTGGTAGTTGGGTCAGGAGCTATGATCGTACCATTGTTGGATTTAATAGTGAAATTTATTGGGGAGGATTTAAGATTTATATGTACTAGGGGCACTAAGTTGGCTTTGGTATCTGATTAATCTATATTTAATTTTGCTGTTAACTTCTGTGTCATTTTATTTAGATTACAGTGCTTCCTGTAAGCCACAGTGGTGCAGCGGTTAGCGTTGTCACCTCACAGCAAGAGGTTCTCCTGTTTGATTCTCGGCTGGAGCGCCTTCTGTGTGGAGTCTGCATGTCCTCCATGTGGTAGAGTGACATTAAAGACATGCAGATAGGTGCGAGCGTGAATGGGCACACCTTTATTGAAGGTTGGGCATCGGGCTGGCAACTTGGCACCATAAAAATCCATTGCCAATCATGAGCGTACTGGAGTTCCACTGTGGCGACCCCTAACCGAGAAAAGCCAAAAGTCTAGTACAGTGCTTCCTATTTTATTCACATTTATGTATGTGTGTGTGTGTGTGTGTGTGTGTGTGTGTGTGTGTGTGTGTGTGTGTGTGTGTATTACATATTATATATATATATATATATATATATATATATATATATATATATATATATATATATATATATATGTGTGTGTGTGTGTGTGTGTGTGTGTGTGTGTGTGTGTGTGGTGCATGAGTGTTGTTGCTTTTATTTTTTTTATCCCCCAGGGGCATGAAAGATGGAAGGAAGGACCAGCTGGACAAATATACGATTCATTTACTCGCATAGAATACAGGAAGTCTCAGTCATCCTATTATAAAGGAGCTAATAGTGAGGATGAGAAAAGGGGGTAGTAGTGTTGCAAAGTTGAAAATAAATGGCTGTGTCGTGAGTAAATTATTGAGATGAGGATTTAAATTATTGTAGGTAAATAGGGTAAGAGCAGTGCCTGGTTGTTTTAGGACTTAACAAGAGAGTAGGGAAAGAAATTACCATTTGTTGGTAGTGGCGTCTAATCTACTTGGTAAACCGATAGTTTTGGTTTATTTTTGTGGCCCTAGTATTGGCATGGCTGAGGTGTTTACTGAGTTCTTTTGAAGTGTACAAGATACAAGATGTAAATATCAGCTGACTTGTCAAGGACTTTGATTTGTTGATTGCCCCATACTAGAAAACTTGGTAAACCAAAATTAATAGTTTCTGGGCTGTCACAGGAAGCTTATGGACAAGAAGAAAGAGCTAGGTTGCATAGAAATGTGAAAGGTGTGGAACAAGTCTTGTAAGATGTATACTTTTTCCTAGAAATAAGAGTAGATGGTCTGAGAATTTATTAGCTCCTTATAAATAAATAGATATGGGAGAGATTCTGGAAGTGCATGTTATGAAACGCTGTACTGCTAATCAAGCCTATGTTCCAACAGAATGAGTTGTCTTGCCTCAGGTGAGTAAATGAAAGTAGAATGCTAGAAAGTGAAGTGATAATGCAATGGGGGACTACAGTCATAGTGCAATAAATGCATCGTGTACGATGCAATCATGGTGAACCAGACTGGTGAAAAAGAAAGTGCAGGGGTAGAGTGAATAGGCAAGCATGACAAGAAATGCAGCATAAAATAAGTGAATTAACTGAGAAGCAATTCTAAAGAGGGATCCAAGTGATGAGGACAAGCAGAAGAGGATGCAAACATTGGGGAAGGTGCTGAATGAGGTGGAAAAGAGTAAGATGGAAACCAAAATGGGTAGGAGGGCTTTTATGCATCTGCAGGGGTGGAGATGGACAGTTAAATGTAATCATCTAAGCTGAAGGGAAAGACAGACATGGTTATTAAACAGTTATACATTGATGATGTAAGAGTTTTTGTGGTCATGGTGTAGTATTTCAGACATTTGTGAAGCCTTTATGGGATTTTACGTGTGTGTGTGTGTGTGTGTGTGTGTGTGTGTGTGTGTGTGTGTGTGTGTGTGTGTGTGTGTTTTGTGTGTGTTGTGTGTGTGTGTGTGTGTGTAAGACCAGAGATGCTTCAGTGGTCAAGGACGTTGAGATACTAAAACAAATATTGATCTGTTCCTACAAGTGTATTGCTCATGATATCTGCAGGGCTATGATAAAAAGGGAAAGTGGATAATTTTGAAGATGTGAGCAGCAGAGGGTGTACCAGTTGCACATGAGCTAAGTGCCATCTATATGAACAGAAATTTAGGGGTCATGTGGAACAGACTTGAGATCTGTGTTTTGTTTGGGGAATAGAGTTAAACACAAAGGATTGGTGTATTTGGAGATATAAGTTATGAAGGATTTCAGAAGTAGATGGAATATGGAAAGCTAAGAAGGTACAGATCATGAGAGATTCAGAAGATTTTTTCTGTGTATTAGAATAGGACTGTGGGGTGGTCAAAAAGCAGTGGTAAAAGGATTGTTAAATAACTTGGACTTGTGGGTTGGTGATGCATTTTGGTCAAGGACTGACTGAATGGAGAGGGTGATAGTTGAATAAGACCATGCTCTCATGTGGACAACAGAGCAGCCACCAGATCTACTGCACTGTACCGGTTCATAGCATTGAATGCTTGGAAATTTTAGGAAGCAGGACTATTCAACCCCAAACAGTTTGACCCCGGACTGTTCGCCCCCGGACGTTTGAACCCCAATGCATTTCTATACAATTTCATGTATGTATGTATGTATGTATGCATGTATGTGTGTGAGTGTGTGTGTGTGTGTGTGTGTGTGTGTGTGTGTGTGTGTGTGTGTATATATATATATATATATATATATATATATATATATATATATATATTTATATGATTTTTTAGTGGACAGTTTGACCCCGGACTATTTGACCCCAAATATATTCTTTTAAGTACTTTATCATTAAGTTATTAATTAATCGATTATTCAATAATAACACTTAATTTTTCATTGTAACTATATTTTCTAATAATATTTAAATTTTATTTTATTATTACATTGGTTAGTATAAATATAACATTTAAATCTTTAACATATAATAACTAGTGTTATGTTTTAACATATTATGACTACTGTTACTTTATAACATACTTTATAACCTTGTTTGTAGGTAAACATCTTACCCATTAAGCCAACTGTTGATAGAGCATCAATGACAAACACTAGCAGATATAAAGTCTTGGAGATGTTCACTATATGGTAACGTTAGTTAAACACTGTATATCAAGCACGACAACATTAAAGGAAGTGGAACTCTCCCCCAGACATGTGGAAGTTTACTACCACAGCCCTCAGGTCTGTAATGCTTTAAAACAGTTTATAAGTTCTGTAATGAAAAGTCGGCTGCAGTGACATAAATGGAAAGGAATGCATGCAACTTAAAAGACAGTAACATGGATTGAAATCTCACAGCTTAGATTCACCATAGGAAATGCAAAGTAAAGCATTTAAAAAACAAAAATACAGGGCTGTATTACCATTACTAATGCAGAAATCCTCACCACAGAAAAACTAATAAAGACATCGAAGTTGAAGACTTCAGAGAAAACAAACAGGGTGAAAAGAAGGTGTCTGAAAGTGACACAAGTAGCTACATTTAAAAAGAAAGAAAATGAATAAGAAAGTGAAGTCAGCGGTATTTACCATAATGCTGGACCTGGGAACTGCAATCTAGATGCAAAACAAACAGTCCCACTACCATAGGCTTGGGGGCACTTCACGCATTTTTCCTGTGTAGTGAAATCATCCACAGCCCCATAATGCATTATTCTAGCAGAAGATGCTACTTCTGGATAAGCAAAATGAGGCACAAAAGACAGGGTAAGAAAGGTGGGATAATTAAACTCTACTCACAGGTCCAGTAGTACTATGAGCACCTATAACTTCCATCTATGATTTCAAGCAATTCCAGAAGTTATCGTTATACGGAAACTCCCGACTAGTTTATGCTGTGTTTAAAGTAAGTGTAGTTGAAGCACATAAATAGAAAAGAAATACTTTCTAAACCAATTTTAAGAATGTTTAGGCAGTCTTTCATTTCTATTTTTGCTTTGATGTGCTTCGGCTTCACTTACGTTACATTTTTTACTGGGGTCCAACTGTCCAGGGTCAAATAGGTCGGGAGCAAATTGGCAGGGTCAAAATGTCCTGTATCCAAATCTTAATGGCTAAGAACTGGGCTCATGATAGGGATTTGATATTGGCTAATTAGTATGTACGTAAGTTTGTAAATCTACCAGTTTAACAAAACATATGCAACATATTTGTGTAATTTATTACTAACCATGTGTTTTGTTATATCAGGAATTTGTTGTTTGATTGCACTAAAAAGAGGTAGCACAAACAAATCCCTTTTCTCCACAATAAAACATGATTTGCGATGTTCAAAGCATCATGCTGCATATCTGTTATTACTAACATAAATTACATTTGACATAAGACTAATTTTATTACCCATTTTAAAATTTGCCACTCTGTCTCATCTTTCAGTTTGCAACTGCATCTTTCAAGAGTTTGATAGGTTTTCATGTATATCAAAAACATTAGTTGTTAAAGTCATAGGGAGGAATTCAATAATACCTACATGATTTTTTTTATGTAGGCATTGCGCTGCAATGCGTGCACAAACATGAACATTTTTAGATTCAATAAGTGCCACTTAGTGGCACGCATGCAGACGCAAACAGGAAAAATTCCGTGGAATGCAAATAGCCTCATAACCAGGTAAATCTTATGCAAATGAGGCGGGTTGAGCGATCCAACAAGCAGAAAGGCATCTGTGTAGGCTCTGTGTCAGTGCCCATAGTGTACGTGGAATATTTCCATGTACAGGAGTATACACAGACAGAAGGGGATGTAAAACTCCACAAATATGGTCATACCTCCCCTGATATGTGTAAAAGTAATATTGTGGATGTCAGAAAGTGGAAGGGAATAAGCTACATTAATAATATATATTTTTAATAATCTCGGCATGTTTGCACTGTGAGCCGCAGTGCTCAAACATGCCTAATAGAAAAAAAAAAAAAAAAAAAAGAGGGGAAAAAAGCATTTTATAATATTTGTCAGAAATGTATTATAAGACCTTGTGTCCAGTCTGTACATGGTGCATCGACTGGTGTTGTTACCCAGCTCATATGGCTATGAACCATGTAGTCGGATATGTACGCAAATGAGGTAGATGTCTTGAATAGCAAAAAGGATTAAGCATGTCCACATATCCACTTTGTGTAGGCTCCTACACCATGTTGATATTTCCACTGGATATGGATGACATCAGGGGTGTGTGTCCTGTTGCATAGTTGAGTGTGTTCACAAGGTAAGACCACACAGGTCACAATGATGACATAGGCAGCAAGTGATAAAAAACAGATATATTCAATTAATAATTCAGAATAGTCTATAAGCTATGCTGTTCAGTGTAGGGCATAGCTTAACTTGTTCACACAGCACACTACCCAAGTGACAGTGATGACACAGGCAGCAATCAATGTAAAGCAGATGTAGTCAATGAATATTTACTATTGTGTATAAACTATGCTGCATGGCACATAGAGCTGCGTCATGTACTAAAGTAGGGCCATTAAATGATGTTAATTACAGTCTACACAAGTGAAATGCATCATAATTAGCCATTCACATGCAGTGGACCTACAGCAGACCTGAATAACTTTTCCTCAATTCTCTGCACCACTGGAGTAGACACTCAGGAATTTTAACTGAGATAATGCTAAGGGCTGCTGCAGCTATGCTACATCTGTATGTGCTAGATGCTGAAGTCAGTGCTGCTGATGCTGCTGGCAATAGGCCTAGGCTGAGAAGAAGAAGAGTGTTCAAGCCCAGGATAACCTTCCAGGTACTACATGAGCTGGAGATTGTAGAGCACTATAGGGTGGAGAGGGACATACTACAAGATCTCACTGAACTCTGCTGCCCTCAACTCTGGGCCAGGGCTAACAGAGGGGAACCCATCCCAGTGGAAACAAAGACATGTGTAGCCCTTAGGACAGTAGCTACAGATACTTTTCAAAGACCAACTAGGGACATGATGGGGGTGTCACAGGCATCTGCATCCAGGATACTCCATCATTTCCTGGATGTTATGCTCCCACATGCCAGTGAGCACATATCTTTTCCTCTCTCCTGAGGTGAGGGCCAACAATATGCAACACTTCTACCATGTAGCACATTACTCTAAAATACTGGGTGCCATAGATTGCACTCATGTACACATCAATGCACCACCTGGTGAGCAGGGTACAATCTACGTTAACCACAAGAGGTACCACTCCATCAACTGCCAGGTGATGTGGAATGCCCAGGGGATTATCTTGAATGTGTGCTGGCAACCTTGGCAGTTTTCAGGGCTCCCATATCTGGCACACATCATAGCTATAGCTATAGCAGATGTTTGCTAAGGGGGACATCTCACAGGGCCATTTACTGGGGGATGCTGGCTACACCCTGGAACTGTAGATGATGACAACCATCAGAACTGCACAATCACCCATGGAGGAATGCCATAATGAGGCACATGCACAAACTAGAAACATCATAGAGCATGTGTTTGGGCTTCTGAAGTCATGTTTCTGGTCCCTCAATATATCTGGTGGAGCCCTACAATATCTCCAGCCATATGTTCACATATATTCACAGTATGTGCTATGCTACACAATCTGAATCTGTGGAAACAGCTGCAGCAGGATCAGGAAAGGGAAGGGATACACATTCCCCCATCAGTACCTATGTCACCACAGCCACACTCACAGGAGGACTCTGAGGAGGAGCCCCCTGCTGATGTCCCTGTAGGCAGACGTAGGCATGCTCAGTACACCCTTGCTTTAGCTAAGAGACAACGCATAGTTTATTCACTGACAACCTAGAGACCTACGGATGGACACCTTACTCCTACTCACATACACATATTACAACTGATGCCAGGCAACTCAGGCAGCCTATACCTATCTATGTATTGGCTGTGTATTGCTTGATCAGACAGAGTCAGCCGTGAACTACAGTTGTGTCAAGTGCTGCATTTGCAAGATAAGTATGTAACCTACACAGTACTCATAAGGGTTATTATGATATGTCAGTTTATGTATGGACCTAGTACACTATGCAAGTAAATGTAGTGGGATAGTTGGATAGAAATTACATCCACAGGGGGCTGCAGATACCCATTCCATTATCATGTATCCATTAATATTCACTAGGCATCATGCACAGAATATTCATGCAGTCCTACTGCAACAGTTTACTGGTACATCAGTCAAGGGAGATGTTAGACAGTAGGGTTAAATGATAGACTATTGCGTATCCCAGCAGAAAATGTGGTGTTCTTTCCCCACCCCCATCACAGCAGTGTTCCCTTGTAACTACTGCAACAGTAACTCATGAATGGTATATGAGCATTCCAGTCAGTTTCAGGACAGTAACACAGAAACTGGTCTTACATTGCATGTCTTAGATAACACAGGAATAACAATGTACATATTTATGCAGGTGATTGTGTTTTGAATGACCTGTGGTTATCAAGCAGATTGTGTGGCTCAAGAGACTAGATCAATTAGCATGTGTGATGGTATTCATGGTTCTAATCTAGAAGTATCCACTTCTTTTGGATGTGAGGTATTACTAAGTTGCGTTTTATAGACTGTCTGTGTGTGCTGTAATATTATTAACCTCTGTCACATATCAATTACATCAGACAAATTTAGAAATTCATAGCCAATTTGAGTGAACTGCAGCAGTACAAAAACAGGGACAGATGTAATTTTGTGTGACACACAAAATCCTGGATAGGAGTAAAAGTAGTTGTGGGCTGCAGTTAGTTTATAACTAGTGAAAATCCCACTGGGCATGCTCATACACTTGTTAAGCAGAGTGCAATTATGCTGCTTCTCGCACAATGACTTTGTTTATATAGATATCTCTATAGATACATCTATATATATATATATATATATATATATATATATATATCTGTCTCTCACTCTCTTTCTATAGTTATATATCTTTTTATATAAATAAATACATATACAATATATATATATATATATATATATATATATATATATATATATATATAGGCCTACTTCGTAACATTGAATTTCATAACACTGACACCATAACAACGAAAATTCAAAACACTGAAAACCCAAAACATTGAAAAGTCAGAACATTTAAAGTGTGCTTCATAACATTCAAAACTACATTGCACAAGTAAATAAGATCTTCTCCATCTGCACCACCTAACTAACAAACAAACACACTTTCTACTATGTTTCTGTAGGGGGGCAAGCCTCCCCTGCATGCCCTATTTAGGGGATCTGCCCCCCACATCTCCCGTAAATTAAATATACCAACTCCAAGATCGCACTACAGTGGAAAAAAGTTAATTTCCTAACCTCATTGTATGGTGAATATGATACAGTGAGGTTAGTAAATTAACTTTTTTCCACTGTAGTGCGATCTTGGGGTTGGTATATTTAATGTACGGGGGTGTGTGTACGGCTCGCCCCCCCTGCAGAAATGTAGATGAAAGTGCGTTTGTTAGTTAGGTGTTGTTATAGGTGAAGAGGATGTTATTTACATATGCATTGATTGTAGTTTTCATTGCTATGAAGCACACTTTCAATGTCCTGAGTTTTCAATATTTTGGGTTTTCAGTGTTTTTGGATTTAGATCTCAATGTTATGAGCTTCAATGTTATAAAGTAGATCCATATATATATATATATATATATATATATATATATATATATATATATATATATATATATGAATATGAATAAATAATATCGCAAAACTACTAAAGTATCCAACAGCAAAACAGCTAAAAGCCAAAAAATCAATGAGAAACAAACTGTTGAATCCACCACGAAAAGAGTCAAAGTCCTTGTTATATCATCCAACTTTTATTCGATAAAACAAAAGATGAGCGCTTTCACGTGCTCCATGCACGCTTCATCAGATCTAACCAATGACAATTCTTGCTCTCTCTTTATAGTTACAATTCAGTCTTAATTGATTAATTCAGTTAAGATAATTAAGTAATTAAATCAATTAGAAAAATACTAATGCTTAAAGTGATCCTGTGCATCCAAACTCAAATCTCAAATCTTCCTGCAACATACCCACAGGTATTATTTACATATTCAAACTTCATATTTGATGGAACCCATCAAATAATGAACATAATGACTTGCGTTGAGTATCTGATCACATATATCTGATAAAAAATGGAAATGAAGCATAAATATAATATAATTAAATGCAATATAGCAAAAGTCGAACTATATTAGTCACTTATATCTCTAGCTACATAAAATCAACAAACAAGATGGAACAAAATAACATCTAAAATCACATATAAAATCACATATAGAATAATAAATCCATGGTTTAAACATATCCAAAAACCATCTCAGCTTTATCAGAATTATATTGATAAAGCGATGGAATTCCATAGATAATTAATTGTAGTTGGATGAAGTGTAAAACAAAATCGATCAATACATATTACATTATACATGCCCATTCAAAATATGTATTTTCATATATGTATCATATTTCTATTGTTTTTGATAATTCCCTGTGACGTTTCTAAATGAATTCATATATAATATATAATATATAATATAGTAATTGTATAAGTGCAAATACATATATAGTGCATAAGTAAAATCTATAGCACTAATATGAATGCATATGCATTATATACAAAAATAAATTCATATGACATGAAGTAACTAAATATTATATAACTATATACATAACATGTCAAGTGAAAGGATCTTAGACTCAAACAACATTGCTATTGACAGTTTCAAAGTCACCTACCAGTGTTATTTTCTAAAACCGGTTTCATGGATACATAGTTGTTAAGGCCTGGATGTAAATGTGCCCCCGTTCTAAATATCCATTCAAGCTCCAATAGGGCTAAATAATTTAGACGATCTCCCATTCTTAAGCTTTGTTTAACAACTTGTAAGACCCTGAATCTAAAACCATGAGTGGGGTTTATGTTAATATGTCTCGCTAGGGCATTCAATTCATTCTTTTTTCTAATATCATATATATGGTTGTAAATCCGTTCTTTGAATTTTCTCTTTGTAAGTCCTATATAGAATGCATCACACTGTAGACATGTTGCCATATATATTAGATTCATGGTTTCACAATTGGCAAAAGAATGGGGTTCAAATTTGAAAAAAACATGTGGATGTTCATAAACTTGTGTATCAGTAATATACTGACACATGTTACACTTTCTGCAAGGAAAGCTACCCCTAAGGGAGCCTTCAGTGATAGAGTTAAAGTTCACTTTATTTGAGTCAAAATTAAAAATAGCCTTCAAATTGTCACAATTACGGAACATGAATGAAGGTTTATTCCCAACTATGTTTTTAATAGAATCCTCCATAGTCAGCATGTTCCAGTGCTTGTTCACAATCTTTTTAAGTTCAATGATGTCATTAGTGTATATACATACATACATACACGCACATACATTTCTGTCTCTCCCCATATATCTAGATAACACACACACACACGCACACACACACACACACACACACATATATATATATATATATATATATATATATTTATATATATTTATATATATATATATATATATATATATATATATATATATATATATATATATATATATATATATCATACACACACACAACTCCATTTATATGTACATCCCTGTTATATACATAAATATATATGTTTATATGTCTGTGTATGTCTGTATTGCCCAACATACCCTGATAATGGTGAGTAAAGCTGCACTATGACACATATAATGTTCAAAGGACTAAAAGTAAGGGTTCAACAGTAGATAATGTACTTACTTACAGCCCACTGTGCCTGCTGGATGTCACCACACATACACCAACAAGTGAACAGGTTGCGTAATGTATAATGTTGTCTACTTATGCATTGACAGGGTAAATTGCTTTTGCCAACAAGCTTGCCCATCCAAATGCAAATGGCTACTGTTGCAACATAGCTAAGATAAAAACAGTTATCTGACTGCTAGGCTGCTAGATGCAGATGACAGTAAGAAGCAATGTAACTCTGCAGGCCTCACATGCTGTTCAACACAGGCCTAGTTTATAGTTTGCCTGCAGTCAGTTAGAAAACTGACTTCGGCTGTGTCACATGCAAGAAGTACTGTGATCTGTAGTGTGTAAGAAGACTAGCTAGGTAGGGGTTCTAATTTCACTCCTGGACACTTTATGTGTGTATATGCATTTCCATGCAAAACAGCTGAGAATCCCCATTGACTAGCAAACTGCAATGGTTCTCCACTTTTTCCCCTTTGCAGTTGATGCAGGCCTTCAAACTACTATCTGCCTTCTTCAAGGCCTGCTGATGTCATCTACCTTAAGGCTACTAACTGTCATTCTAATGTCAGACTTAAGCCGTGGTGCATGGGATAAGTACTATAACCTGTGGTGTATAAAACTAGATAAGTCATGGTTCTAATTTCAAAATAGACCACTTGGTGTATTTGTGTGTGTATGTGCATCTTACTGCAAAATAAATATGATCACCACACTGACTAAGAAAGACATAGGGTTTTGCAGTATTCTGGTTGAAGCAAGTGACACAGGGCTCCAAATTCCTAACCACCTCAAGGCTTGCTGATGGCATGTAGCATATGATTACCTAAAGAGATGTTCATTGGTTCATAGGTAGGTACTAGGCTATTGGCCCTAGGGCCTATATAAGCCTAGCCAAAAATGTACCCTGGCTTTCGCCACACAAGAATATTATTTTCCTGTGCCCCTTCTGAGTGTAGCCACAGAAGTGATCCCCGGGGTGAATTTCCTATCTCCCATCCAATCATCAAGATTTTTCTTGAAGAGTGCTAATGAGGAGCTTTGTTTGATATAGATAGGTGGTTTGTTCCACAGTATGGGAAGTCCCTGGGACTGGACTCTATCCCTCCAGCATGTCCTGTTTATTGTGGTAACAAGGTTTAGGTTTTTAGACCATGTTACTCAGAGGGACTGGGATTTCTTTAAGTGGAGCATGTTCAACAGATCTGGGTTTGACATACCTTTGTATGTTAGGCAGAGATTGCCTCTGAGTAGGCCATATGCGACGGAACAAATCTGGAGTTTTTTGAGACAGTCTGCATAGGGCATCTGTTTGAGGCTGATAATCCTCTTTGTGGCCTTTCTAGTTGTTGTAGATATCTTGTGAGGTACATACCAAAAGGGGAGTTCTACTCTATAATGGGTCTAATGAGTGATGAGTAGAGGGGAACAATTACCTCTTTTTTCCTGGATGAGAAACCTTTTGTAATGAGGTGTGCCATGTAGAAGGATTTTCTGACTACTCTGGTGATGCGATTATCAAAGGAGAGACTACTGTCCACCTGTATCCAAGGTCTCTTATCACACTTTCAGTGTTAAATAGACTACCACCTATGTGGTAGTTCATGGGTACATAGTTTTTACCAAAAGGGATGACAATGTACTTTTTGGCATTGAGCTTGAGGCCATGGCTTTGACACCAGGTGTCTGTCTCAGTGAGGCCCTTTTGTAGGATGTCTACATCTTTAGGAGTTTCGATTATGGCTCCTAGTTTGCAGTTATCTGGAAACTTCATTAGTCAAAGACCTTCTGTGTAAGCCTGTACTTCTGAGATGTAGATACCAAACAGGAGAGGACCCATGACTGAACACTGTGGTACTCCACTTGTCACTGGCTTGAAGTCGGATTTGGAGTCTGCTACTTTCACAGGGTGGGTTCTGTCAGTGAGCCAGTTGGCAAACCATCTTGTGACATAGGGCTTTATACCTAATTTAGTGAGTTTATCTATAATTCCAGAGTGGGGGATGGTGTCTAAGCCTTAGCGAGATCTAGATAGGCTGTATGAACCACCTTACACTCATCTATGGCTTTGGTGACCGATTCAAAGAAATCTATCAGGTTTACGAGACATGATCTGCCTTTTACAAACCTGAACTGGGTGGAGTCCAGACTTTGGAGATTACCAATGTCATTGTTTATAAGTTCCATGATGATACATTCCCATAGCCTTGCAGACCAGGCTCGTCAGACTAATGGGGCGGTATTTCCCGGGGTCTGTGGTGGCTCCCCCTTTGTGGAGTGGGATAACTGTTACTTTGCACCATTCAGAGGCTATGCCTGAACTTGGTACTTAGATGGGGTGCCAGTTCGTTCTATAGTTCATGTAGAATGCAGCCTGCAATGTTGTTATGTACCATGGATGCTGTGTTCTTGGCTTTGGATAGTGTGTTTTTACCTGTGCAGCCATGATTACAGGAACTTTGTATTCTTCCAGTATAGAGAAGGACCCTTTAGGGGGTGAGAGGGGGGTAAAATTAGCACTGAACCTATCTGCCAGGATGTTGGCAATATCAGTTGGTTCTGTATATTTAGTGCCATTGTGCTGTAACTCAGAGCAGCTCTGAGTGTTGCCATTGAAATTCTTGACATAGCTGTAGAACGCTTTGTGGATGTCTTTAGAATTAGTGGTGATTTTGTTTTTGTAAGTAGCTTTGGAGGATTTTATGAGGGATCTTAGCTTCTTACTGAGGCTGACCAGGGAGTTACTCTAATCATGGGATTTTACTCTTTTTTGCAACAGTTGCTTTCTTCTGTTGTAGAGTTTGTTTATGGCAGGGGACCACCAGATTGGCTTCCTTTTTTTTTTGTAGGATAGCATCATGGTTCTGTTAGGGATTGCACGATCCATGCACTCATGTAAGTGCTTATAAATTGCATTTGTGTATGATTCAACAGTTCTACCTCTATTGCCCATCTGCATGGGTGTCATGAAATTTGCCACTTCTGTCTTAAGAAGTGTGAAGTTGGCTTTGGAGAATTTTTTTATGGTGGTTTCCCTAATTGGGGGGATGGGGCCTGGATGTGGATGTCTAGGGTGATTAGTTTGTGGTTGGATCTGACCAATGAGGAAATGACCTCTGGTGTGGAACACCAGTTGCCCATGTTGGTAATGACCAGGTCTAGGATATTGCTGCCCCTGGTGGAGGTGTGGATAAGTTGATCCAAGGCACTGGAATTTACGAATTCCAGAAAATGTTGATAATCACAGACTTGAGCTGTGGCTCATGTGTTAAGTACTGTGATCTGTAGTGTATACCATTAGATTGGTAGGGGTTCTAATCTCATTGCAGCCAACTTGGGGTGTGTCTGTGTGTGTGCTGTGCAGTGTTCTCTAAACATTAATTGGTTATGGTACTATTCTTATTGTAGCGAGCTTGGTGTGTCTGTATGTTAGAGCATTTTACACCAGCATATGGAATCTCAGGATCATTGTAATTTACTAGGCTAATGGCCATAGGGCCCTTACAACCCTAGCCAAGTTACCACCCTTATTTACATGATCAACACATATTGGCCCTGTCCAAGAGGGACACAGGCAGAAGCCCTGTGGTGAAATGATGGTCACCCAGCCAATTATACAGATTGCATCTGAGGAGGGCCAATGAGTTGCTCTGTTTCCCATTAGATGGGAGTCTGTTTCAAGCATTTGTTAAAGTCTGGTAGAAATGTTTCTCCCACCAGCATGTATTATTAATGTCACACACCAGATTAATGTCCTTACAGCAAGTAATCCATGAACCATTTGACCTACAGATATGCAGTATTTCCAATAAAGCAGGGTCAGACTTTGCCCCATAAGCAAGGCACCAGATCACCTCTGAGTAGTCTATATGACACAGGCTACAGTGACAGCTATTTCAGATGATCCACATATGACAGATGATGAAGACTTGAAGTTCCTTTGTGAGGAACCATTGTGTTGTGTGCAGTTGCCACTGGTGCTTGGAATGGTACATGACAAAATGGCAATTGCAGTCAAATATTGGCCTGCTGAGGGAAGAGTACATGGGGGCTATAACTACTTCATTTTTGGGTGACAGTGCCCTCAGTTATGACACAAGCAAGATATAATTCCCTTCTTACCACCGTGGAGACATGGTGATCTAAGGTAAGGTAGGTGTAATTGTGGGAGTCTAGGCCTGTGTGCCCAGGTCTGTCACCCCTGAATCTGTATATCAGGTGTTGCTACTGATGTGCTGCTTACCAGGCACATTGGTGTTACTGATGGAAATGATACTACATATATTTACATGGAGTTTAAGGTCATGAGTATGGAAACAATAATTTGTTTGTGAAGACTATCTTGTAGGATAGTCACATAATTCAGAGATTCTGTGACCACTCCAGTTTGCAGGCATCAGCAAACCTTGTCAGCCACAGACTTTCACTTTGTGCTTGTACTTTGGATAAATGGAGTCCAAGAAGTAGAGGACCCAGAAATGAGCCCTGTGGAACACTGGTTACAGATCTGCTATTGTAGGTGGATTCCCCTATTTTGATATGATTTCTATCAGTGAGCCACTGAGTGACCCTGCTAATGATATTACAGCTGATGCCTAGTTAGTTGAGTTTGTCAATGATGCTTGAGTGGGGGATAGTGTCCCATGGGTTGGCTAAGTTCAGGTGGTTGTATGCACAGATGTCCCCTCATCTGGGTCCTTGGTGACTGCCTCATACATGTTCACCAGGGTTAACAGGCATGCTCTTCCTTTCAGAAATCAAAACTGTGTAGGGGCAACTGTTTGTAGATTACATACATCATTGCTGATAGAGTCCATGATCATTTGCCCCATGGGATTACAGATATGGCTACTCAGGTTAATAAAAGTATAGTTCCCAAGGTCGGTGGATGCACCACCTCTGTGCAAGGAGATAACAGTAGCCATTGTCCAGTCAGCTGGGCTGCAGCTAGTGGTTACACTATGATTGCAAGTTATTCCCAATGGTGTTAGCAATCCTTGTTGGATCCCATGTAGGGCGCAGCCTGGGATATTAGCAGGTCCAATAGATGCTGTGTTCCCTCCTTAAAGAGATAATTTATGACCCGCTTTGTGGATATAGAAGGTATGGGACAGGTTGTAGGGATATCATGTGGTGTGTGTGTGGTGGGGGTAGGGGAGTGAAGTTGTCATAGAACTTGTCAGCCAACAAGTTAGCTGTGTCTACAGGCTCATTATATATATGTGGCACCATTAACTACACATTCACCAACAATCTGGGCCTTTCCTCTTAGGTTACACATGTAACTACACAATGCCTTGTGGTTGTTCTTTGTGGAGGAAGCTACTTTTGTCACATACTTTCTTTTGCAGGACTTCACAACAACACTATTTGCTTGTTTAAGCTGAGGAGGGTGTGTTTCCATTTTAAGCAGGATCTCCCTCCTGTCACACAACAATGTCCACCTCTTATTGTCCAGCCTGCTAATGGTAGTTGTCCAACAGGCAGGTTTGCTGTGCCATGAGGAGCTTGTTTTGCTCCTGTCAGGTACAGCCCAATCTATGCAGTCGTACAGGTGCTTGCATAAAGCATTGGTGTAGAGCTCGGCATAGTTGCCCATTCCATCTGAGGGGGGAGATGCACTCAAGCAAATTATACCATCCCATAGGAGGTTATAATTTGCTTTATTGAAGTTTATTACTATATTTGTTGCAAGAGGGGGGTTATCAGGTGTGATACTTACTTTTAATGAGACCAATTTGTGGTCAGTTCTCACCAGGGAGGACATGACAGTGGAGGTGCTACAGTAGTCACTCATATTGGTAAGCACCTGATGTAGCTTCATCAGCTGTACACCACAAATCTATTACTTACCTTTATTTTTAAAATTAATATCTTTTCTGATTGTTCTCTCCACTGTAACTGTTTTGTGCTGCATGCCACTGTAAAAACATGTCTCTTGTAATTTGTGTGTATACTGATTATGTCTGAAAAACTAAATGTGTCTGTAATTTTTCTTTGTGGAGCTTTTCTCCCCGGGCCTCTGCTGAAAAAGGGCCTTTTCAGCTCAGTCAGACACCCCCGGTTAACAAATGTAAAATAAATAAAATAAAATAAATGTAGTACATTTGCTCCCCTTGTGGGGATTTCACACCACTGGTCCAGGGCATTGTAGTTAATGAAGTGGACTAACCTTTGGGTAAGTGAGTTTGAGCATGAGTTACCAACACAGTTGGTGGTTAGTTAAAGTCACCCCAAACCATGTTGTTGTGATGTATCTTGATAGACACAAGTAGAGTCAAATAAGCACAATAGGTGTCCTGATTTATGGAGCTGCTCCTGTAGCTGGCAATGGCTTGATTAGTTACCCTTACAGCAGTGAATAGCACCTGCACATTCTTCAGGGAATCACACAGTTTAATCATTCTGGATGTGTCTCTATCGTTATTGAATATGTATACACCACCTGCATTACCTTGCTCACTGCAAGTTTGAGGTCTGAACATGTGGAAGAATGTGTAGCCTGGTATGGATGTGGTGTTGTCCACAACCTTAAACCAGGTGTCTGTCACTGTGCAAATGTCTGCATCTTCCAAGGTGATGAAACCTTCTAGTGCTGAAGTTTCGCACTGACATTTCTGGCATGTAACAGCATAACCGTGATGTTGTTTTCAGATGGCGTTTCCTCATTGAAAAGTTTTCACTTGAAACACTCCCTAAAAGATGCACTATAGGGATGTCAACAGCCTTGGCCAGTACACAAAATCCCAATGGTTACAGATGAAGACCATCTCTGGAAAATCATCAAGGTCTGTTGAGCAAGTCATCCTGGACTGACATGTAGTGGATCCCCTTATAATGACACCACACACTAAAGCAATTATTGAGTTCAGTCATTTTCCATGTGTACTGAGCCATCATCCTAGGTGAAGGTCAAATGCAGCTGAAGGCCATGAGCATATCCACTGGAGACACAGCGTCCATAAGCTCAGTCATGTCTCTGCATGCAGTCCAGAGAGGTATGTCTCAAGTTGTACATACCAACAGGAACTATGATGTAGTCATAATGGTAACTGATATTGACAGACTTGTGTGCATGTGTGGTATGGTATATCCTGGCACCTCACAGACAGCATTCTGTGATATTTCACTTATGTAGCCCGGTTAGAGGGACATCAATGTGTCTCATGATGTGAGTAATAGGTTTGATTTTGCATTTTGCCTTAGGTGTTTTACTAGTGAGACAGTGGTGCATGAGCTATTATGTGTACTGTGCTCTGCAGAGGTATGATTATGTGTAGTGAGCTTGCATTTGGGTTTCTGAGATGTCTGGTGTTTGGGTATGTGTCCAGTAAGGATCTCCACACATGTAGTTATGTGTGATGTGGGTGTGGGTGGAGTATGAGGCGAGGTGTGCATGTTGGCAAACTGCTCATTGTCATATGTTCTGACTGGTGTGTGAGACAGAATGGAATCAAGTTTTTTAATACAGTCACATCTCTAACACATTGTGTTTGTGTGATGTAGGAGTAGAGGGATGGGTATGCTTTTCACATCTCATCAGCAGTCATTGATAATGCCATTATCAATAAAGTCTTGCTTGTATGTACGTCACAGCAGGCCATCATTAGGCAGTGGCCTGACAGATGCTTAAATGTAACATATTATCACCTTTTTGTAGTTCTTCTAAGGTAAAACCACACCTGACTGCATGCCATAACATGGTTGACTGAGTATGATGTTCGCCAGGCATGAGACCCTTGTATTAACCATAATCCTGTTATTAGGCATGGCCACAATAGCATACCTACAAATGTGATAATGTACAACTCCAGCAAAGTTAGGGTCATGCTGCTACACCTTTGGGGTTGACAGCCTCAAAAACACTGTCTGTAAGCACTGCTTGCAGTGAAAATGTGGCTGCCCGTGCATGCACAGAGAACTTGTTCAGATTTGCAGTCATTACTTTAGCCTTGCAAGTCTACAATGCCTGTCAAGCAACCAGACAGCAAACTGGATGTTGTGTGGCATGACGTGGAATGTTTCGGTAACATAAATGTACAGTTTGACATACTTAGGACATGTGGGAGATTTGGCCAAAGGTGGCCACTACTCTGCAGTAGACCTCAGATCCATGTCATGCAGATGCCCACCATTACACTGTTGAAGGGCAGGCTGCATAGTCTGCTGTTAAATTTTCACCTAACATGGACCACTGCCACTGTGTTCTTGTTCGAGCAACTTTGGATGTCTATGTCACCTGACATTGAATATTATATTGTGACACTGCAGCTGTGCTCCTAATCACTATCAGGTCAGTAACCTAGTCAAATCCTAACAATTCTGGAACACAAAGCATAATACATGCAAAATTCAAATTATTGCTCTGGTTGCTAATCAAGGCAACTACCTGGGAAAGTATACATCAAGCCTATAGACCCTTGCTGAAAAAATATTTGGTTCTGCTTACTGCTTCTCACTGCTTGCTCTTACTGTGGGATTTGCTGGCTGGATTCTGCTAAAATTCAAAGTCTAGTTATATTTGCATTCACAGTCTGTCGCATACAGAAACTTGCAGAATATACACTGATGAGAGAATATACTTTGCAGCATCAACTTTAGAGAGCAGTAACCAATAACTTTTTATAATAAACCAAACTGGACAAACGTTGCAGCTTAAAAGTACTGTTCCAACTTTACTTCTCATATAGTACAGATGATGTGAGAGATATAACATTTACCTCAGGACTTGTGTCCCTACCATACCTCTAACATAACTAGATTTAATACAGACTTTTTATACATATTTTAGTTAAGATACTGCCTTGATGACACAAACGCTAACACATCTGTTCTTGTGCAAATGCTGATAAGTAAACTGTCTTCAAGGAAACGCCTTGTGGATTAGAAAAGCACATTTTTAAACTTTCTTAGAAAAACATGTCCTGTTGTCCAGTGAAAGCAGATTACATTCTTGTCATGTCTGTAAGAAGTCAGTTTTCTTGATGTGTGTGCAATACACTCATAAGCAAGTTCCTTATTTTTTTAAGCCACAGTCATTTAGTATGGTTGCTGATCACATATTACTAAACTCTGTTTCCGTATTTAAGCAAACTTTTTCTTTCAGCATATTTACAACAATTAATTTCAGCCTTAAATTCATAATATCTAACACTTGCATAACGTGGGACAAGTATGTGGATGAACAAACAGGCTGTGGCCTGCTTCTGATCTTGAGCTTGGTACTAACATTTTGTTTCTGGTGAGAAAAAAGTATAGGAGAATGGTATCCCAAGAGAGAGTGGCTGTGGTGAGACCAGCAGTACTAGTAGCCAGGCACCAGCAATTAAGGGGACTCCCCTCCTTTCAGCATTTTGCATGAGATAATTGTGTCATTTCAGTGTATACTACTTAATTAGTGTCTAACTGCAGAATAACTGTGTAAATACTCCCTCCTTACCTTCACAGGCTACACGTATTACTTTCCCCTACATTGTTTGCCTGTGGTCTGTACAGACTCAGACACCTTGGATGACAATTTTCTTGGAAACCCTGACAGAATTAACTACAATACTGAGTTACACACAGGACAACTAGCATGCAGTGACAAGCACAGTCCCCAGAAGTTTCACTAGTCTGATATTTAAAGCCATGAAATGAAAAGAATTATCATGGAAATGATCAGTAACAATGTAGTACACCTACAGACACTGGACCAAACCCAGTTTGGTTTTGTCAAGGGCAGAGCATGCCTACCCTAACTAGTGGACCTCATTGAGTGGTAATCAATGCAATGCATGAGGGGAAAATGACTCTCTCTACCTACCATGGCCTGACAAGGCATTTGACACTATTAGGCCATCAGGCACTGTTCAGAAACTCTACAGATTTTTTGCAAACTAGTATGCCAGCCAGTGGATAGCCAAGTGGCTGACAGACATCATCCTGGATGATAGCACTGGGGAGTCAACCACTACAGTGAGGCCAATCATCAGTGGACTTCCCTCACAAATCATTCCTGGGACTTCCCTTTCTAGACATTTCCTCCTATGTAGTCATGGCCACTGTCAGTGGCCTCTTACTGACTACATTTGCAGACGACTGCAAATTAGGCGCTGTCATTGAATCCCACACTGACTCAACAGTTATCCAGGATGTACTGACACACACATTCAGTTGTTGTCAGAGCCATAGACTAATACTAAATTCAAATGGATACGCAATACTATCTTTTGGGAAGTCATCCACCCCTGGTGATTATCATACTGTCCACACACCTCCAAGAGTTGACCCAGTAGTCAGGGACTTATGGACACAGAAAATGATCGAGCCTTTGACTTTCACAGGTTGGTAAGGTGTGGGGATTCATTCAGTGTTGCACAACCTATAGAAAAAGGTATGGCATATAAATCTGAGAAAGTCATTGTTGCACTGTATTTGGCATTATTCACACCTATAATTGAGTGCAATGCCACATGTGTTATGTAACTACACAGGCATATCTGACAACTGTAACATCCACAGAGGTTCCACAGTAAACCAATACACAGTGCACATAATATGTCCTATGCAGGTTGTGTCAAGCCCATAACTGTGTATTCTGTGTCCTACATGCTTTGGAGGGGAGGTGTATGGCTGCCATACAGGGAAGTGTCAGTTCCCACTGTGTACCTCCTGCATATCCAAGAAAGGACTAGCACAAGAATTACCTGTTCTACACATGTACACCTTGACTGTGGTATAAATAGAACATGTTGGAGAGACAGGTATGTAACCCAGAGACTACACTCTATATGTAACAGGCTTTCCATCCATGTGAAGCATGCTTCCACTATAATGCACATCATGTGCAAGTTACACAATGGGATGTGGAACAAGACAATCATAACTGGTTTAAGACACATGCCTCTAATGGACACAGGAAAATAGTAGGTGGTTCATCTCTCACACCACAGCTTGTAGACATCTCAGCTCTCAAAACCCTGATTACACTTAGCAAGGGTATCAGACCTTGTCAGAGATTAGGGATTCCTGCCTAGGCTGAAAGAAGCCATTGTTCTTGTTAGCCTATTATACACACATGAACCTATGGAGCTATGCACCTATACTGTTTTACCTTTCTGAAGACATTATTTGTCTGTGCTGACATTCCATCCTGTGTTCTGATGTTTATGGGTTTATTGTAGCTGTGTACCAATAGGTGTATCCTATACAGTCCTAAAACTGAAACATAAACAGTTCCAAGAGACACCTTTCATTGTGTAAGCATACAGCCATTACAATATCATCCAACGTAATGTACACAAAATAATGTGGTTTATTCATTATAAATGGCAGCATACAATATCTAGAATAAAAAACAAAAAGGTGGATACACTCCAAAAAAACCACTGGAAAGCTTTGTAAACTGAAATGAAACACCCGATGCGTTCATAATCCAAACACATGTATTTATTTAAGCACAAAACACAGGCTTTTCATCAGTAGCACAAACCAACTTCTTCAGAATGGATACAGCATCACAAAATCAGAACCCCTGCTTATATTGAAACATTGTGATCACATGTTCAGCAAGATCTAGGTTCACAAGACCATGGCTACATAAATCCCACCCTGGAACAATACTGAACAATAAAAAACAAGTCCGCTCACTCTACTGAAAAAATAGAGGACTACAACATAGTCGGCAGATTGCCTAGTGTTGCTCCTATGAAACTATTGATTTTATAATGTTTATAATTAAAAACTTTTAATAAAAAATGCTTAAAATACAAAAAACATGCTTGTAATATAAAAATGTGCTTGTAATATAAAAACATGAACCACTGTCAGCTAAAATACAGACAGCACCTGTATTAAAACTGGAATCAAACATAAAAAGTGTACCGGCTGTTTGCCTTATGTTGCTCTTAATAAAACTATTAAATCTACAATGAAAACCTAAACCACTGTCAGCAAAAATACAGATGTCAGTTCAATAAAAACTAACAGTCAAACACAGTACATAAAAGTACCTTATAATTGAAAAGAAATAAACATAAAGAATGTGGAAATCTATTAACTACAAGTTAAAAATACATCTGAAATGTCTTCGGTGTAATTCAATGAATATATAAAATGAAGTACAGAATGAGATAGAACTGTATGTAACCGAGTCTCAAACATACTCCTAATCATTGTTAGAATCTACTATTAATAATTCTGAATGCTCCTAACAACCCATAGCCCTCATAACTCTCTACATTGAAAGAGGGTTAAAAGTGAGGAAAAAAATAGTTTACAGCTAGTAAGTGAATTGATAACATTATGGACTGCTATATGTCAAACAAAAGATGTATTTAGGCACTGGTGCAACTGTAAAGTGTTGTCATCAATTTATCCTTTTAAGTTTTAATAGGCATATTATAGATGACATACCATTTATGCCAGGAGAATGACAGTCATCTAACCTTAGCTGCCATGTCAGTTCTCTACTTTCCAAAATGAGAGATACTGGACCTCTCATACCATCTTGGTCAATAACTGAGAACATAAATTCATGTTTAGGGTTCTCTATTATATGTTTCTCCAAAGCATTCTCCAACTTGCCCTTTCTTATAGCATACAGATGGTCATATATGCGCTCTTGTAGTTTCCTATCTGTTTTATCGACATAAAAAGCCGGGCAAAGGGAACACTTGGCTAAATAAACTACTTGAGTACTGGTACAATTGTACCTACCTAATATACCATATTTTGTACCTCTTATTTCAAAATTGGAGCCCATCTTTGTTACTACAATAACAGCACATATTGCATTTATACATGCCGTCCCTGCAATTGGGAACCCTACGTTTCTTCTCTAGTATACTTTTAAGGTTGTAACCCCTTTTGAAAACTATCCTTGGAAATTCCGTCAACTTCTTCCGGATGGACATACGTCATGTTTTAAGTCAACCTCTTTCAAAGCAAACATCCAAGTTCAACATTAGCAAAGAGGAGAGGTAATTACTAGATTCTATATGCAGTTCCCCAGTAAGGGTTATGCAAGCTGAGAAGGGCAGAGGTTTGGTAGTGATGAACGAGTCAGATTACATTAGGAGAATGGAAGACATCCTAGCTTCTAAGACATACAAGGAGGTGTCTAGGAACGAATTAAATATAAGTATGTCTAAGGTGTCTTCTTATTTCAATGATATGTTTATCAATGGGTCCATAGACTTGGATTTATTGAACTTTATATCTTTACCAGCCCCCGAATTCCTATTATATTTGGCTCTCCTATGATTCACAAGAACCCCATAGATCCACCCATGCGTCCATTGGTAAGTGCCAGGGTAGTATTACCTACGCTAGTGCCAAAGTGGTGGACACTATTTTGAAGAAATATGTGGTAAGTGAGCCACAGATATCTAAGGACTCTTGGTCGTTCCAATCCAGAGTAAACCAAATACCTTACAGTGCGAATAGTCATTTTCTGACCATAGATGTGAAGGATTTGTATTCCTCCATCCCCCATTCAGTAGCCTTAGACTGGATTCCAGCTATGATGATCATAAAAAAGGCTCCAGCTGAAGAAATACAACTGGTCAGTGAATTGCTAGACATTATTTTGCCTTATAATTATGTGACATTTAATAACAGATATTTTCTCCAGTTGATAGGTGTCCCCATGGGGTCTCCATGTGGAGCTAGCATGGGCAATTTGGTCATGGCCTATTGGGAAAGAGAGAATATACTATCTAATTCCTTAGTCCAAGATAAGGTATTGATGTACACATGTTTCCTGGATGATATATTTATCATCCTAAAAGGAGATGGGGAGGCAGCAAATTCGCTTGTAGAACTTCTCAATTCTTCTACAGAATTTCTGAAGTTTACTTCCAGTTTTGCCCTGGATAGGATTGCATATTTGGATGTGGACTTAATGAAGGACAAGGAAAATAATTGCTATATAGCCAAGATATACTGGAAGGAATCTTTTTCAAATAGTTATGCAGAGTTTAGCAGTTGTCATCCCTTTTCACAGAAGAGGTCTATTATCAAAGGACAACTAGTTAGAGCCGCCAGGATGGTGTCTAGAGACAGTGATTTCTTGGAGGAATGCAACTTCATGGGAAGTCTTTTCCTGAATAGAGGTTATCCCGAGGGACTTATTTATGATCTCTCAAGAGAAGTGCAGAGAAAGAGGGAAAAGGGTTTTTATTTACCCATTCTCAATCAAACTAGTGTACCCCAGGAGGACCATGACGCTAAGCTAGATTCGGGAGCTTCAATGTCTAATGGTTTTATATTAACATATAGCATGGATGCAAAGGAGATTATTTCCAACATTCTGAAAAACTGGAACTTGGTCATACAGGAGGATTCCATCCAGAAGAAGCTGACGGAATTTCCAAGGATAGCTTTTAAAAGGGGTTACAACCTTAAAAGTATACTAGAGAAGAAACATAGGGTTCCCAATTGCAGGGATGGCATGTATAAGTGCAATATGCACTGTTATTGTAGTAACATAAAGATGGGCTCCAAATTTGAAATAAGAGGTACAAAATATGGTATATTAGATAGGTACAATTGTACCAGTACTCAAGTAGTTTATTTAGCCAAGTGTTCCCTTTGTCCGACTTTTTATGTCAGTAAAACAGGTAGGAAACTACAAGAGCGCATATATGAACATCTGTATGCTATAAGAAAGGGCAAGTTGGTGAACGCTTTGGCGAAACATATAGCAGAGAACCCTAAACATGAATTTATGTTCTCAGTTATTAACCAAGTACAGTCAAATGGTAGGGGAGGTCCAGTGTCTCTCATTTTGGAAAGAAGAGAACTGACGTGGCAGCTAAGCTTAGATGACTGTCATTCTCCTGGCATAAATGGTATGTCATCTATAATATGCCTATTAAAACTTAAAAGGATAAATTGATGACAACACTTTACAGTTGCACCAGTGCCTAAATACATCTTTTGTTTGACATATAGCAGTCCATAATGTTATCAATTCACTTACTAGCTGGAAACTATTTTTTCCTCCCTTTTAACCCTCTTTCAATGTAGGGAGTTATGAGGGCTATAGGTTGTTGGTTAGGAGCATTCAGAATTATTAATAATTGTGTCTAACAGTGATTAGGAGTATGTTTTCAGACTCGGTTACATACAGTTGTATTTCATTCTGTACTTCATTTTATACATTCATTGAATTACACGGAAGACATTTCAGATGTATTTTTAACTTGTAGTTAATAGATTTCCACATTTTTTATGTGTATTTCTTTTCAATTATAAGATACTTTTATGTACTGTGTTTGACTGTTAGATTTTACTGAACTGACATCCATATTTTTGCTGACAGTGGTTTGGGTTTTCATCGTATATTTAATAGTTTTATTAAGAGCAACATAAGGCAAACAGCCGGTACACTTTTTGTGTTTGATTCCAGTTTTAATACAAGTGCTGTCTGTATTTTAACTGACAGTGGTTCATGTTTTTATATTACAAGCATGTTTTTATATTTTAAGCATTTTTTATTAAAAGTTTTTAATTATAAACATTATAAAATCAATAGTTTCATAGGAGCAACACTAGGCAATCTGCCAACTATTTATGTTGTAATCTTCTATTTTTTCAGTAGAGTGAGCGGACTTGTTTTTATTGTTCAGTATTGTTCCAGAGTGGGTTTTACATAGCCCATGCTCTTGTGAACCTAGACCTTGGTGAACATGTGATCACAATGTTTCAATATAAGTAGGGGTTCTGATTTTGTGATGCTGTATCCATTCTGAAGAAGCTGGTTTGTGCTACCGATGAAAAGCCTGTGTTTTGTGCTTAAATAAATACAAGTGTTTGGATTATAAATGCATCGAGTGTTTCATTTCAGTTTACAAAGCTTTCCAGTGGGTTTTTTTGGAGTGTATCCACCTTTTTGTTTTTTATTCTAGTCTAATTCATTTAAAAGTTTGTTCTGCATACAATATCTGTCAGTGATTTGTACAAGCGGCATATCAAAGACAACAATGAATGAAATAAATGCATATTAATTTAGATAGTCACCATGTGCATCAGACACATAGCTTCATTTCCCTGCATCCATGACAAAGATGACAGGGAATGGGCACAGGTATCATCACTTGCATAGGGTGTTGTGTGGGGGTGCAGGAGGCCTAGGCTGACCTAATAGGTTGTCAAGAATGTGTATGAGTTAGGAAGGGAAGCAGGCAGGATGGACTATGGAAATGTGCTGTGTGTATCTGTAGGCAATCTGTTTGTGACTGTAGTGTGTGTAAGTGTCTACGTGAATACAGTCAAGCTCAGCGCTAACTCTACATGTCTGTATGTTGGACAGATTTGAGCCATGAATGGTAGAGCTGACAGTTCACTGGCTCTACCCCTGAACAGAAGAACTGGCTCTGCCAGGAGTCACATTGGCACCTCCATGCCCAAGGTCAGATGCAGGGCTACTACCTGAGGGTGACTGCTGTCTGCTTGGACCATGTCCTCCATGGGGATGCCCAGGACCATGACATGCCATGTCTTGGTGTAGACACCACATTCCCTTCTGGAGCACTGAATGTACTTCCACTACAGAAGCATGATTGTGCATGGCCACATGGACCCAAAGTAGATGTAGTTGCTGACCTATGTCCATTAGACCACCACTCAGCTCCAACCAGACATTCCATCACAGACAATGTGTTTTTCAAAGACAGATAGTGTGCAGTCTGTCTCAGACCAATGTCTTTTCACCATATCAGTCAACTGATCCAGGGTATCAGGAATCTGGTGGAGGCAATCACGGATGTTAGACTGTGCTACATCCATAACTGTGAGCATTCATCTGGAGTTCCTTTTGGAATGTGCCTGTGGTTCCATGATGGCCCTAAACATACGCCGAGTGACTTGTGATGAGACACCTTCAACAGGTGGTGGAGGAACAGCAGGCCTCCTATGAGTACCCCTATCAATCTGCCTGAGTGGAACCTTGTTAGCTCTTTGGCTATGGCCATTATCAACACTCATTGCAGCTATAGTAGCTACACTTCCCTGTTCAATGTCCCCACCCTCTGACTGTCAATTATCTGTGGCCTCAGGAGACTGAGTATGTGTAGGCATACTGACTGTGTACGGTGATAATTAGGGCAGAAGAGGGATGTAAACCTCTGTGACAGATTCAGCCCCTGCAACCCCCACCTGTGTTTCACATTGGTCACCATCATCATCAGAGTCTGAAGAGACACTGACATCAAGTTGTGAATGGGACAGAGACCTACCCCTTGGTCACCTGTGATAAAAAAGCAAAAGCAGTACATTAATACCTGAACTATTATGCTCTGGAGTACTATGTTGCAATATATATTAAGCTGTATACACTGCTGTCATTATTACAGACCTGTTTAACCGCAGACCTCATATAGTAGGACATGAGGACATAGTTACTTGTTAATAAAAGCTCTTTAAACAAGAATCTCATTAGCAACAATGATGTACACTGTTGACATTTGGCAAAACTCTGCATGGTTGACACATATGACGATCTGTAATGTCCTGACAATATTGTTAAATCTATCAGTGTGGTCACACCTACAAGGCATAGGTATGAGCCTAAACTGTGTACAGTCAGAAAGTATCTGTACAGTTGGCAAGCATGCAGACAGTACATCAATACAGCCAGCATGCCTGGGATGACACTTTACCAAATACATTGCACCAAATGTATATCTCTAACAAACCAGTGTTGTGCTTACCATGAGCAGGAGCATGGCCTCATCCAATTCCTGACAATCCTTTGAAAATATGAGGGAGAGGTAATGTAAACAGCACCACATGTTACACTATATCAGGGTAATACGTCCAAATATCTCACATTTGCAGTAGCTATTATGCTAATTGGTATGTTGGTCATAATCTGAGCATGAGATTCAAACTGCAGCTACCCCCCCCCAAAAAAAAAAGACGCCTGCTACCAATTTAAAACTATGTACTACTCCCTGACATACTGAATACTACAGCATTCCAATGCTGATCCAATATGCATACCTGGACATTCCTCTTGCATGGAAATGGTAGCACCCACATCCATGACATACTGTGTGATGAATACCTGGGAGCTGTACTGTGTTCATAGGTTCACCAGGAATTCCTCAGTGGCTGATAGTGTTTTTTCTGCACAGGCCCTCCACCAGTCAGTCCATGAACCCTGGCCACATCTGCTGCTCTTCTGCATGTGGTGTGGATCATATTGGTGGCACGGTGTCGCATCTGCTCATATGTCCTGCTCTGGTGACCAGTAGCATTCACATTGTGGACCAAGTCAGCCCACACTGGTGCCTGCTCTTCCCTGTTTGCCCTCCCCTGGATAGCAGGAGTTGATGGTGTTGGTGCAAGGCCTCCAGGATGATGTAATTTTAAGCTTCTGTAAAAGGGCCTTAGTTTCAGGAATGCATATTTCCTGAAAGACAACAAAATGAGAACACATATCAGGATCACATACATGGGAGTACAGTATTCAGAGATACAGCAATAAAGGAGGACTAGTAGTATTCACTGGTTGATTACACATCTCATATTCAACAGTGTGCCAAACATACAAAGGGTATGGATGCAACTAGGATAGTAGCAATAGTCAGTTATTCTTGTTTGTGCCATGACAAATGCTGATGTATGATCACACAGCCAACACAGGAGTCCATTGTAGTATGCCCCTAGGGGTAACTCCCCTTATAGTATATAAAAACAACAGTGCCAAACAAATAGCAGTGTACTATTACAACTGTTATCAAGGGAAATTTCAAGGAGACCAATGTACCTAAAAACACAAAACATTCTAACCTTACTGTACTCTATTTCTTTTGTAGGTGTAACACATCTGGAGATCAATGACATGTCATCAGTACAGTTCTAAGAAAGGGTTAATGATGTAATCCCCCTTCCCCCTAAGTATATTCAAACATATGCATCATGTTGGAAACAAAATGGTTGTATACCTGTTGGAGTACAATACTCCTCTGTTGAAAGATACATATATATATAAATGTTATGCCAATGAGTTCACCATGCAAAGTACCTCTCATACACAATGTTTCCCCTAGGTAGAAGTTTGCCTTTTTAATATGGTTCTCATTAGCAGGTGATTGCCTCTGAACCAATGCTAATTGCAGCCTACACAGCTGATTTGTAGTATAATTAGCCAATCCCATGCAACCACTGAACAAGATATAAGGCCTCAATGTAGATTCTAAACCATTTCTTACATGCTGGGGTGGAAATTACTAGGGTAAAGATATTACGTCATCACAGAGGTAATGTCTATAGCAGCTAATTTTTACATACAGATGTGTATGCTACAGGCTGAAGCTGAAGCTGATGCTGCATGCAATAGGCATAGGCAGAGAAAGTGACCACTTTGTGGGACAACAAACTTGAAGAATAAGCGTGGGACCTGTGGCAGCCTTGGTATATAGCCAGAGCCAGACTGAGGGAACCCATCCTACTGGAAATTAAGTTATGGATTTAAAGTTAAGTAACGTTGGCCAAAGGTATCACTAACAGAACAAAAGTTAATATGCTTGGTGTGTCCTAGAAAAAATTAGGGGTACATTAACCATTATGTCAAGCAGTTGGACAACTGCCAAGTCAAGTGTTATGACAGTTCCTTGTTATGTGTGTGCTGGTAACCTTTGCATCTAGCACAACCTTCATATATGTATGTTACTTGTGCAGCTGTGGTTGCCTTAATATCACTAGCAAATCATTGTGCACTGCAGTCTCATATTACTGGGTTACAATTTCAGTACACACTTTGAAATTCTCTGGGAATTCAGGCTATTGCATTACCTGACATTCTCTGCACTTTCTAGCATTGTAACAGGACTAGTTAACATTAGTCCTATCTGTAGACCTTTGACCTCTATTATTTAGATGCAGACATTCCAGCTGTACTGCTTTGGGTGGATAAATAGATGATGAGATAGTCATACATATCACAATTTATAATGTTGATGTCCACATACATGTATTTGTATTGCTAAACGCAGCTGTAGTTGAACCCAGGACCACGTGGACCAAAAAGCAACATTCACAAAACAATTTACAGACTGAACTACAGAGTCACTGTTATAGTAGGTGCATTTGTACATGTTGTAAATTAATTTCACAGTTATCAGAGGTTACATACCTCACTTACATCTATTATTATGTGTATGGCTTGGCTTTATAGTGCTGTATTTGTCTACCAGAGTCCCAGTTAAAATCCTATTTTTCCATTAATGGTTTAGCAAGTGTATTTTTACATGTTGCAGATGTAATTGCAGAGTTACTTGCTGTTAGATACCTCACTTACATAGTGATGTATTTTCTCTACTAGAGTCCCAATTACATTACTATTTTTCTATTAATCTCCTACCTAATTTGTGTGGTATGAACCAGGACAATAGCGTGAGATGTGTCTTAAAATAATACTATTAACAAAAGATTAAGACACCAGTTGGAATTACAGCTAGCCACATCATTGCAAAATCTGAATGTAGTAAACCACTTAGATTGGTAAAAGTAAAACCAAGAAACTTTATTAAAAGTTAGTCAAGCACTTTTATCCCTAATAATAATGGGACTTCATCAGAGCTAAATTAAATTAACATTACATCCTTAAATATTCTACTACTCTACAAAGTCTTGTGACACTAATCAATTAAGTAAAAAAGAAACTTAATTCTTAAACTTACAAAGCTCATAAACTCTTAAGCTAAAGCTACAAAACACACTTCCCCAGGAAATTCCTATCAGAAATACATTGTTGTGAAAAACTATTATTATAAAAAAAACCTAACTTATAAGAAACTCATTTAAAATGTTCATAAAAAATATATTTAAAACCCAAAACATAGCAAGAGACATTGTTCCACCCTATTACAACTTTTACGCCCTCTTCTTAAGAGTGGGAAGTACAGTTAAGTTGTCATTTAGACATGGGGATACCATGGAATTCAATTTTAATTGCCACCTTAATTCATGCCTTTCAATATATAATTCCCACCATCCTCCCCTTGGGTTCATTAGGACAATATCCAGAATACCAAAACTAAACTTTGTGAATCCTGAACAAACCAAAGTATGTTTAAACAAAGCATTATTGGGGTTCCTGTTCGAAATAGCATACAGGTGTTCATATATTCTTTTCCTCAGTCATTCATTCAGTCTTTCCCAAATAAAAAGTCCATATTTATTACAAATATCGATATAAATAATCCCTCTAGTACCAAAATTTCTCTTTTGCAAAACAAAACTAAAAGGAATATTATACAGGAAAATTGTTGAACCTTTTAAAATATATGGGCATTGTTTACATGATCCACAATGAACATTGCCTTTACCTAGAAGATATGTAGAATTTCTAATATGTTCAAAATAAAAAATTAAATTTCTACCAGATTTAAATACAAAACTAGGTCCATTACCTAAAACCTCTAAAAACTCAGGTTTACCTTTAAAAATAATCCAATTTTTGGAGACAATATTTTAAATTTTTTGGGAATCAGAACCAAACAGGACTATCATACTATTATTGAAATGCTGCTGCTCATATTAATTTCCTGTCGGAACCTCATAACTGTCATCACCTAGTAAATGCTTGTGCCTTACAACTCATCCATTCAAAACCTCTTCTGCTACCCTGTTCAAAAATTCTTGTGGGTACCCCTGCTTGAGAAACATCTGGGATATTTTAGGACAATTCAATCCTGAAATTTGTTAAATTTGAACACATTCTCACTGCCCAAACCAGCTGTCCTTTATAACTATTTCTCTGAGTAAAAAGGGGGTGGGTACTTTGATAATCTAAGTAACTGTTAGAGAATGTGTTTTTTCTAAAGATCCTGTTGTTAGATATGTCCTTATATAAAGTACTACCTAAATAGTCAATAGTGATATTAGAAGAAAAGGTGGTGAATTTGAAGTAAGCACAAATACTATTTAAATAATCCCTAAAATTTTCAAAATCCTGTGATGGCCCTTTCCATAAAATAAATATGTTATCAAGGTAATGTAAATATATATTCCACCCTGCCTTGTATTTAGAGGTAAAAACATGTTTCTTTTTCCAGGCGTATAGAACTAAATTTGCATAAATGGATGCACAACTTGCACCCACTGCTACACCCTTTATCTGCTTAAAAAAATTTCCTTCAAACATAAAAAAATTGTTTGTCAAAATAATTTCCATCACTTCCATCATAAAATTTAGTAATGCATTGTTCATTGTAGTTAATTCTTTAATAGCCTCATAAAATAATTCTAGCCCTTCCTCATGGATAATATATGTGAACAAATCAACTACATTGATAGTTGAAAAATGACACCTGTCACTATACCATTGTTTTTTAATTTTAGCCAGGAAATCCCAAGAGTCTCTTAACAGGTAATCATTTTTTCTAATCGTATTTTTTAACAGTTGATCAATAAATACATTTAAAGGATATAGCAAACTATTGTGTGCTGCTATGATACATGGTAAGGTGGTTGATCAATATTTTTATGAACTTTTGGAATACCTTAAGCTGTGGGGATAGGGGGAATGTTTTTTTTTTTTTTAAAGTTGAAAAGCTCCCCAGAAACAACTTCCTGTAAAAGAGCATACTACAAAAATAGTTGCATTTTGTTATGAGCCACTGAAATGTCATTTTTAGAGACTTCCTCATATTTGTTTGTATAATGAAAAATCTGAAGTAAATTAGCAACAGTCAATTTTGTCAACCAAAACTATCCCCCAGCCTTATCAGGTTTCATAATTCTAATGCCTTCATTACTTCTTTCAGCAATTTGAATTCATGTTCAGTCATATTAAAAGATATTTTTCTATCCTTATAAATAAAGGTGTAAACGTCACTGGAACAGACTTTCTCAAAGGCTGCTAAAGTTGGATGGATAGGGGAAATAAAAAGACTTTTCTTCTTAAACAGTGGGGTCTCTCATGAGACATGTTCTTTAAACATTATTTTCTAATAAACAACTTTAGTTCTGTTAAGACATCTTCAGACTCGACTCTAAATCAAGGCACAGATGTAATACCCTTCTTAAATAATGAAAAAAAAGTTTCATTAATTTTAAGGCTATTATAACTGAAAATACTGAACCCTTGAAGAGACAATAATTTCTCTTCAAATGCTTCAATTATATCACTAGTTGAAAGCTCACTGGTCATCATTACACCAGCTGTTCCTGTAATTGTTCTTCCAAGCTTGCCCCCTCCCATTGTTCCACACACCTTTGGGATAGTAACCTCATGGTTAAAAATTATTTTGCCTCTTCCTATTAATAATTCTTTTGAACCTCATTAATGGGGGTAATTAGTGTCATAGTTGGCATCTTCTTCTTCTTGTACATCTAAATCAAGTGTTTGTTCACCCCCTTCTAATTCTCTTGAGTAACCCTCCATTGCATGATTAACCTTCTCTAACTCATCATTAGACTCACATTGTAAGTTGTGATAGGACTTATGTAAAGGGCAGGCATTATGCTTTAAATAATCATTTTCATCCCTAACTAGTGTCTTTTGTTTTAGCTCTAAGCTAATCTTAACCTGGTGTTCAATTTTATTAGAAATGTTTTCATATTTAGAAAAACTGGACTTGAAAAGCAAGTAATCTAAAATACCATTATTAAGATCATTCAACTCTTCCAAAAGCCTAGCAATTTCAGAATTATTTAATTTAACAATAAAATGCATCAACTCCACTCCATGTCTATTAAACATGTCAAAAAGTTCTTTTAGTTCACAGCCCCTTACATGTAACCCATTCAGAAATTTGTTCACAGGTTCATAGGTAAGTATCAGGCTATCTGCCCGAGGGCATCTCTAAGCCTAGCCAGAATGTGTTGGCTTTCGCTGCCCTCTTAGATTAGTTCCCTGTGCCTCTGTCCAGCATAGCCACTGCAGTGATCCCCGGGGTAAATTTTCTGTTTCCCATCCACTCATCAAAGTGTCTCTTAAAGAGTGTTAGTGAGAGGCTCTGCCTAATGTAGATTGGAATCCTGTTCCAAAGCATGGGGAGTCTCTGGGACAGGAATCTATCCCTCCAACACATCCTATTTATTGTTGTGGTGAGGTTTAGATCCCTAGAGCGTGTGGCTCTTGTGGATTTGTTTTTTTTTTTTTTTTTTAGATGGAAAATGTCCATCAATTCTGGGTTGGACATGGCCTTGTATGTCAGGCAGAGATCACCTCTGAGTAAGCAGTATGCAACGGAGTACAGCTGGAGTTTCTGCACATTCTAAGTCCCTTAGGTACATGGTTGTTTTTAATACTTTGACTCAAAAGTAGATTATCAATCTGTAAGCTGCGTACCTTGCTTAGTTTTGACTCAAACTGCTTCCTCTGCAAAGTTTAGGGAGGTTGGTGGGAAAATAGCTTTGTCATTTCCTTCAGAAAAAAACAAGTCTTGATTACTCCAATCATGTAGCTTAAAGTTATGAAGTCTGTTTGATTCATTTTGTGAACTAGTCATGTTAGCGTTCCGGAAGGAGTCCATTGAAATGGTGGGGGTGTTCGAAAAATCACCCTGATTGGTCAACCCTCCTTGTTCCCAAGCAGATGTCTGTCATCTGGTGCAGTCGATGAAGGTATTTGTAGTTTTAATAAAACAAAATTAATCTCGGCTGCTTGTTGAGATAAAGCTGCCACCAATTGTGTTAGATTCCCTCTCCCATACAGGAATAATTAAATATATTCAAATTAATGGCTGTGGGAAGCAGAGCAGTGTTTACCTGTAACTGTGAAGAATTTGTCCCAATCCATTTCTTCCATCACCAATCTGTTTCAGTATCAAATAAGTGAGTCCATTTCAGCGCCAAATAAGTAAAAACTAGCACAAATGCCCAACCAGTTGGTACTGCAAAGGACTGGGCATGAATGCCCAATCTGTTGCAGTACCAAATCCCAAAAATTTTCAAAATCCTGTGATGCCCCTTTCTATAAAATAAATGTCATCAAGGTAACATAAATACATATTCCATCCTGCCTTGTATTTAGAGGTAAAAACATGTTTCTTTTCCTACGCGTATAGAACTTAATTGGCATAAATGGGTGCATATTTTAATAGGAATTTCCTGTGGAAGTGTATTTTGTAGCTTTAGCTTAAGAGTTTATGAGCTTTGTACCTTTTAGAATTAAGTTCCTTTTTTATTTAATTGATTAGGTGTCACATGACTTCGTAGAGTAGTAGAATATTTAAGGATGTAATTTTGATTTCATTCAGTTCTGATGAAGTCCCATTATTGTTAAGGATGAAATCACCTGACTATCTTTTAATAAAGTTTTATTAGTTTTACTTTTACGGGTCTCAGTGGTTTACTACATTCAGATTTTATGTGATGCAGCTAGCTGTAATTCCAACTGGTGTCTTAATCTTTTGTTACTAATTTGTGCAATGTGGCATGATGTGCATCATCAATTAAACACGCTCATTAATGGGAACTTGAGCATTACAACATTTTGATTAAAACACGTGTGTTAACTGACAGCTATGTGGCTTGGTGGGTTGATCCCCTGTTCTGCAGGTAAGATGGTCCTGGGTTCAAAATAGGGTGCAGGCATACCTCTCAGCCTGGAAGCATCAAAAATCTGGACAAAGGCCCATGAAAAATAGGTACAATCTGTGTGCTGATTAACATAAAATCTGCATACATAATTATGTAACCCCACCGACTCAATGGAATTGTGGGAAACCAACTTTCAAACTTAAACTAACGAACAGACAACCAAAATATGGCCCCAGACCCTGTAGTAAATGGTAACCATTTTTTTTAAAGTGTAGCAATGATGTTCACTGGGAAGGGAGAAGATAATGAACCTTAGGATTTTGTTTTTGGTGACTTGCAGTATGTAGGTTCCGTGGTAAAAGTAGGGCATTTAATGGTAGGCAATATTCTAATCTTAGCAAAAGATTATTATAGCTTGCTAGGACCTCCAAAACTCATTCTGATCATTGGTGTTGCTTGAGGTTTATGCCACCCAGGGTTGCCTTTGAGTTTTTTCCCTTCCTTCCTCAGAAAAATCATTGTCAAATGGGGTCCCCCATAAACAGTCCTTCCCACTGCAGCTATTCCAATGTCCCATTACTTGGCTATTTCACCCCATTTACCATAAACACTGTAATGTGTATACTACTTTACTTCTACGATGATTACTTGGATTTCATTTAAAACTTTTATTTTACATTTTATAGCACAAACACTAATAGACATCTGCTAAATAAAGCAACACAGTCTCACAATGAAAGTAGGCTTAGCATTAAAACTTCTCTGCCCTTGAAACTCATTCATTGAAACAGCACTGAAACCCACATTCCAAGAAAATGCATCTGGCCAGTGGCAGTAAAAGATAGGCCCCTTGCACATGAAACATACATGTGTTCTTTGATGCATCTTCCTAATTGTATTAAACTGCATTCCTTGTATAATACAGCACACTCATTAGATTGCATTTTAAATTTATTGTTTTGAACATTTTTCCAGTAAGCAATGAAACAAAATGCATGAACCAATAATGACAATACTGCCATTTCAGAACATTTCCATCATAAAAGTCTACTCAGACTTCTACAATACACCAGTATCAGTAAATAGGCACAATCTATGCAGAAGTAAAAGTCATTTAAATAATTCCACATTAAAGAGATCTGTAAGATCTTTAACTAATGAAGAGGTCACTGGTAGAAAATGACTTAATATTTCATTGGTTCCTTTACAAATAAAGTGCCTGTTGCCCTTGAGGAATAAATTGCCTATGTTACATAAAAAAATGATAAACTAATAATATGGCAATAGGGAATGGATGGCAAACTAATAACAGGTTCATAGTTACTAGGCATCTCCGCCAAAGAGGACATTCTCAGGACTGCAGCATCCACCCTCTTTAAAAGTACAACAAAGTACAGTATCAGCAATCTATCTACATACTGTAGGAGTAGCACCCAAAGCCTTCTGTATAAAAAGCACGTATTCCTCCTGTTGTGCTACTTACAACAAATACAAACAAACTTGACATAAGCACCACTAAACCTCTCTCCCCCTGAAAAACTATGTAGCACAAGAAATCTGGAAAAAGACAAAATTTATTAGGAGAGCCCAAAACCAGGGACACATTTTAAACATTGCTTGTATAACCTTAGAAAAGTTGTTAGAATAAAATGTTTTGTGTTACCATGTATTTCCTCAAAGATAGGAAGACTGAAACTTAAATGGCTATCAGTATTTAGTGAATTCATTTCTCACTGATTGCCATAAAATAACAAATTTTAAGAGGAACAGACCAAATGTATGAGCCAAACATTCTGTAAAACTTTGGACAGTTGAGAACTATCGATATCTCCTTGAATCACAAGTGGTTGTGGTATGGGTAGAGAATGTAGGCTCTTGCTACCTGTACGTAAGCTACAGAGTTAGTGTCTGGGTATCAATAACTACCAGTTATACCACACTGGGGCATGACTGACACTGACACTGACACACACACATGCACACACACACACACACACACACCATAGTTCTCCTGCAAAGAAGTAAATTAACCTGCACCTGTTATGACAGTTATCCTAAAAGTTAACTAAAGCACATTCTCCTGCCATTATTCACAGAACAAATAAATTAACCTGCAGCCAGTAAAGCTAAAACACAGTTCTCCTGCCATTGCATTATGTAAAACAAGTAAATTAACCTGCAGTTATTATGACAGTTCTAAAAGTTAAGCACAGCAGCCAGTAAAGCACAGTTTTCCTAAAAGTTAAACATTAAGCACACATGAAAAGGAAAAGTTTCTCCTGCCATAATGCCTGCAGCCATTAGTCAAGTTTCTCCTGCTGGTCGTTTCTCAAAAGTTCTCCTGCCGTTATGTAAAACAAGTAAATTCACACACACACCTCCTTCTGTTAAACAAGTAAATTAACCTGCAGCCAGTAAAGCATAGTTCTCCTGCCATTATGTAAATTAAAAGTAATGGTAATGCCTGCAACAGCCAGTAAAGCTAAAGCACAGTTCTGCCATTATGTAAAACAAGCAAATTAACCTGCAGTCAGTAAAGCACAGTCCTCTTAAAAGTTAAGCACATGCAAAGCACACATGAAAAGGAAAAGTCTCCTGCCGTAATGCCTACAGCTATTAGTCATGTATGTGCAGTGTGCACACTTTCACCTGCTGGCCATTTCTCAAAAGCAAAAGAGAATCACAAGTTATCCTGCCCTTAAGTAAATGTTTCTTCTACCATAATGCCTGCAGCTGCACACAGACAAAGTAAATTAAAAGTAATGGCAATGCCTGCCTGCAGCCAGCAAGGCACAGTTCTCTTTACACACACAGAGTAAATTAAAAGTAATAGTAATGCCGGCAGCCAGTAAAGCGCAGTTCTCCTGCCCTTAAGTAAAACATTTCTCCTGCAATAATGCCTGCAGCCATTAATTATACATACAAAGTTTGTTAGTTAAGCACAGTTTCTCCTGCCATTGTTAAGTTTATATTTTTTTTACTTGGAGGAGGAGCCGGGGAAAAAAGATGTGCTGTGCCTGTGCACTGCCTGAATGCAGACCGGTCTGCAGAGGCTGATGTCATCGCACACGACCTGCACGTGATGATATCAGGAGTAAAAAAAAATAAAAAAATTAATAAAAAAAATGGGAAATTCAAAAATTAAAGGGGCCACTCGGGAATTCGTGGCACCCCAATATTTTGCCTTCAAAACTGGTATTTACCGAGGAATTCGGTATGGTTGAGAGGTATGGGCGCAGGTATACTTTTCGAACATAATTAATATTTTTTTTCAAAAGTATATATTAATGTAGCACTATTTAATATAGCTATGCGATGCTGCTCATGACACCTCATCATACAAAAAAATCTTTAAAGAAAAGAAAAATGGGGAGATAGGACAGTTGAGAAATGGGGTGCAAGCAGGGGGAAAAACAGTGAAAGGCAGGTAACAGCAACAACTGTGCACTTTAACAGATTTTTAGCCCAAATTTGGAATGTCAGCCCAGAGAGGGGTGACAACAACATAAGTGCATTGTCTAGCCAATTGAACCAAATTAAGTGTGTTCAGTGGACACATGCAAAATAGACAGCTATGTATGGGATGATTTATTTATTTTTTTTTTTTGCGAGACAGGTGCCCATTTTTTTTTTTAATCTGAGTGGAATGTTGGAGAAGGAACACTGGTATGTATTGGGGTTGGTAAGGTGGGAAGGTGAGGAAGCTTTTCCAGGCAGACAAGACATACAAGACAGTAGACAGGGTTGGTGTGTGACACAAGAAGATGGTGAACACCTTCGTTCAGGAGGGTATTGTGGAATCCCAGTCCTATGAACATCAGACACTAGCAGTGTGACTCAAGTCCTATCCCATGGGACTGTCAGCACTGCCCCTTCACTGCTCCTGTGGAGGCACTGGTTAATGTCGGCACTTGGGGTGAGGCTGCCACACCAGGATGGACAGCATGCTCTCCATCCGGCATAAGTGTGCAGTGACAGATCAGTGCAACAACTCACACACCATGCCTGGCAGTTCCTGACAGGTGACACAATCGGCCCCTCCACTCAACTCCCTGGGGGGCCATCCTCAGCCTGTGGGGCAGAACAATCCAATGGTGCAGATAGTTGCAGGGGGACACCTCTAGGCTGTGGCCCAGATGTGCTAGGTCCTGGTGCCATGGCCGGGGAAGCCAAGGTAGGTTGATCACTTGGAACTTGCATACCTTGTCACGCTGTAGTAAATAAATATAAACACATGGTAAAAATAAACATAACCAAACAAAGGTTAGTATTAACATAATAGATGATAAAAATGATTAGTCAAAAGAAATAGAAAGGAATATAATAAGGAGCACAATAATAAATAATGCAAATGAAAGTATTTTAATAGCAAAACAATATGAAATTATACATAAGGCCAATATAAGAGGTAGTTACAAAAATATATTGATATCAAATCATAATAATAAATGACATTAATGAATAAAAGAGGAGAAGGGGTGGGGTGAGAGAGAAAAAAATACCATTAGTATCTTTGGAGGTAATATTACTACACGGACTACTACTACATACTTCTACATATGTACAACTTCAGTTGTGAGTACAGTGACTGCAACTATTGTATAGATGATGTTGCATGTACATAGCTCTCAACCTGTTAGCATAGGACAGTATGGTCCAAGTCCTAACATATGGTGGCACAGAGGCACAGCTACATGGAACATTTTTACATAGTGTGCACATACATTATTTGCAAGGTGTTCTGACAACAGATTTGCCATTAAATTGCATTCCAAGTAATGTCATGTATTTGCTAATCAAGGACCAGACATATGGGGCACTAGTCATTACATTCTGCAAAATCATGATAGTTGAGAGGTATGTTCATGTACACCAAGTACACTGGACAGCTGGTCATTTCTCCGTTGGCTACCATGTGATTAGAACCCACAAGCAGTGACTACAGGAATAATGTGCAGTTCCTTTGAATATAATGAACTCTCAAAACACCATCTCCTTTAAGAATTGTATTACATTTTGTGTGAAGTCATACATTTACACACATGCATAGCTGTGTGTGGTATCACTCTGGAAACAAAATGCAGTGACCACATGAATAATGAGCACTTTATATGATAACAGTAGTTATCAAAGCACCATCTCCTTTTACACTGTAATGCTTAATGTCACATGAAATATGGTGTTACACACATGTATGGCTGTATAGGACATCTGTTGACCTAACTGTATACACTGTTCATTTACTGAGTGCTATGTAAAACAAATTTCGGGGGAAATTATCTGAACTGAGACTTGAAACTTAATCTGGGTATTGCACTACATGCATTTCTAAAATCTGTTGATGCATTATTTCTTAGTTAATATGTAACAGTTGACCCTTGCTGGATTAGAACACACATGCAGTGAATAACCACAATCCTGTTTTAAACTTTATTGATAATGTTCCCTAAAATCTGGCATTTAGACACATGGATAGCTGTCCATGACTTCAGTTACCTTACCCACATACCATGTTCATTCACTGGGTGGAATATACAGCATTATTTCAGACAGAATGACCAGAGCACAGGCTTGAACCTTACTCTGGATATTGTACTTTATTCATATCAGACATTTGTTGCTGCATTCTTTATTCATTTGCATTTAACAGTTGACTGGTGTCAGAGTAGAACACACATGCAGTGAATACAGGAATACTGAACACTTTTTATTTAAAAATATTGCATATCAAAGCACCATCACCCTTTAAAATGTATTGATTAATGTTGCTTCAACTCTGGTATGAAAACCATGGATAGCCGTGTAGGACTTCTGATAAGTAACTTATATACCATGTTCATTTATTGAGTGCAGACTACAGCATATTTCAGACAATGAGCAGACCAGAACAGTGACTCTTAATCTGGGTAGAACCCAACATTAACTGATGTTTGGAAGCACAGTACTACATGCTTACTTGCTTTAACTTCATTTACCATTTCAGGTAGGCAGTGACACATTTCTATAGATGTCAGATGTCTCAGGTATGTCATACCCGACTGCTAGGACTGCAAACTCTGTAAATAATTTATTGTAAAATTACATTATGCATTAAGCTATTACTTTGATGTTTTCTTCCTTACCACATGATTGTCTCATCCTGGCCAGGCGCCCTGCATGGGACTGGACATTGCAATGCCTCTCTTCTGGAGCTGTGTAAGAGAAGCAAACCATTATCCATACCAGTTTTGCATGTATTCAGCTTGTATATTTCTAAAGTACTGCCAAACATATTTACATATCTGTGAGGTTTGCCCAGCCTTGGCTTCTTGGACTCAGATGTCCGAGGTTCCCCTCTTCCTATGCCTCAAATCATTGTAGTGGTGAGGACACTGCTAACCAGTACAGGTGTTACCAGTAGCATGGGCAAGTTCCGTGGCCAACCAATCCCATGCCTCAGACTTACACTCTGAGCCCTGGTAGTCACCCTGCAGCAGCCGGGGTTCATAATTCTTAACCAAGAGTCCAACAAAAACTCTGGAATCTTGCATGCAAAAGCACACTCCCTTTACAACAGCATCAGGCATATCGATAGCCAAGTGAAGACTCCAAATAATGCTGTGAAATTCCCACCTATTGACCTTTATATAGGGTGCATTCTCACCCTTGCATGTCATACTGTAACTTTCCAAAAGTCTGAGTTGCTTAACACCTTGCAAACTTACACAAACCATGTTTAAGCGGAGCTTAGCAATGCGCAAATGGGAGTAGACCAGTGACCATGTTTAAGCAGTGTTTAGCATTGTGCAGCTTTTCTAAATGAAACAATTTTTGTAATTTTAAAGTAAACCGATTTTTCAGTCACCTGACACATTTTCACACCAATAAATGTAAAGCATATGACTGTTGAGGAGTTGGACCCAGGACCTACTACACTGCAGGTCATGACTCAACCTTTATAGCCACTTGGATAGTAAAGGTAAGTAATATATATTCATATATACTACTAAGATGCCTGTTAGCATTGTGCAGCTTTCTACACAGATTTGCATGTTGCTAAACACAGCAAGACCACAACAACTGAATACATCTGGTTTCTACTTTTAGATGTCTAGTGGATGTCTACAGTAAGTAAAGCTAAGCATAGCTAAGCACAGCATTATATCATGCTAACAAGCAGGAAAAAAAATTGATTACATCCTGTTTCTATTTTTAGATATATACCAGATGTCTGCTGTATATGCATAAGCACAGCTCAGCATTGCTAAGCACTGTGCTGCACTGAGCAAACATCACATAAACGTAAAAAAAAACATTAAATTACAATTTCATGTAGTACAATCTGTTGTTCACCTTTTGGTCCAGTAAGTATTGTGCTGTGCTTACCAACTGTCCAGAATTTTTCTGGACAGTCCAGAAGTACAGGACAGCCTCTACACTGTTGCTGCATAGATCCAATATCTGTGTTACTGTGATCTCCCTCGGCAGCGCACCATAATTAATATGTATGGCATGCTGCCGAGGATGAACTGTGGCCGTGTACATGGATACATTCCATGTAGGCTTTACACGGAGCCTACGTGGATTTTATTGAATCTTGCAGATAATGTTTGGGAATGAAATATAATTATAGCACTAAATGAAAATCCTTTTTCTTCTTTTAACAGCTAAACTGCAGATATGTGTCTGCCTATACTGAGTTTCCTTTATTGTAATTTCCCAGTCCACTGCAATGCCTTATATCAGATTACCCCATAATGTTCCAATATTCAAGTACTTATTTACATACTGTTCTGTATTGTATCCATATTTAGTAACATTTTAGCTGATAAGGCACATTTTGTAAATTCCTTCAATTTGATTTCATCCTTATTTTAGATATTACACTCTACCCAACCATCGTAAATCAGAAGCAGCTAACCTGTTTGAGATGTGGGAATCATACCCAGTAGTGAGTACCTTTGAAAAGAGCAAGTCAGTTTCCCTACTTTCCTGAAGATTCCATTCAATCTGTGTAAGTACCAGTTTGGACTTCCACTGAAAACAGTATACAGGTGTAGTAGGAACAACTCAGTTAACAAAATGTGAATAATTAAGTACATGCATAAACTTATGCCACTATCGCATTGAATTGTTTCCTGTATCCCCTGTGTTTCCCATTGTGTGTGTGTGTGTGTGTGTGTGTGTGTATGTGATAGTTCCTGGTAAAACCGATAACATGATGTGTCCTCATTTAATAGCTTGGCAGGGTTGTGGGGGATATATACGGTATTTTTGTCATGCTGCTGTAAAGCACTAGCCACTGTCTGAATGATGCAAACAGTGTGAAGTGCTTCATAGACTGATGCTGCTGTTTTTGTTGTGGCATGTTTACCCCAACATTTGCACTTCCAGAATTACATGGCCTTTTATCAATCAGTGGTTAGTGTCCCTCACATTATTTTAAATTTGCTTAGCTTATCTGGACAGGAGCAGCTTAATGTATTGGCCGGTGGGCTGTAGCCCCGTCAATGAAAACAAATGTTGGAAAACTGCTTTAGTTTAGCTTTTTTTTTTCTTTCATTTCATCAACTTTCTTATGTCACAGGCAAAAGCACTGTTCATGATTCTGTGAATTCATTCAATTCTGACGTGTACTAAAAAGAAAAAAAAAAGAAAATAAACTAGCTCACTCAGCTGGACTATGATCGGACCTTATTGCAAGTATTCCTGCCACCTTGAAATAGAGAGAAACAGTGCTTCACAGGAGTCCAGCTGAGCTGCTATACAAAGCAGTGAGGAGGCATTTTCTTTTGTCTCAGACTGCTTCGTGTGACTAAAATAATCTGAACCTGAATGAAAGTGAAATAAGAAGTAGGCACAGAGGTACAATCATGGGAGCATTTATTTTTAATTAAATAATTATTATGTTTAATAACAGCCACAGTACAGCTACAGCCCTATTATCCTTTACAGACACTGTGAACAAGGCCAGAGATGCAGGATGCTATACAGCCTCTGTATTCCATGACCTCTCTAAGGCCTTTGACACAGTCTCTCACCCCCCACTACTAAACACACTGTCTTAACTTAGGCTTCTCACATAACACTGCAAAATGATTTCAGAGGTACCTCAAGGATTGTAAACAAGCAGTGAAATGGTCTAACAAACTCTCACCCTTTCTCTACAACCCTTTTGGAGGTCTTCAAGGCTCCATCCTCAGAACCCTACCCTGCAACATTTTCACTAACAACCTTCACACTTCCTCCCATCCTGGAACCATAATATGTACTGCTCAATCACTACCAGAACTGCTTTCAAAAACTCAACAATCCTTTACTGCAGTCGAATCTTGGCTAAAAAATGCCCAGCTCTTTCTTAATCCAAAGAAGACTAAATTAGTACTCTTCCATCCCAAACACATCCCCTGTCACTGATGATTTCAACATCTTGGAATCTGGCAACACTGTCATGGAAATAGTGCAGGAAACCAAACTTCTAGGAGTAATCATGGACAATAAACTTTCCTTCAGCTACCATATACAGACAAATATAAAGAACATCCATCAAAAACTGGGACTGTTATATAGAAACAAACATTTCTTAACTACAGCAACCAAAGTTTCCCTCTTGAAAACCTTTTTACTTCCCTCTCTTCTTTATGGTGCCACTATTCTAACTAATTTACAAACCTCTACCCTAAGCAAGATGGAACAGTGCTACAAGAAAGTTGCAAAGTCTGCCACAAACTCTACATTTTGCACACCACTGTAAACCACTACTAAACTAATCTGGCTTGAACTTCCAAACAACCTGCTTTTATTCAGCACAACCTTATTTTCAAACTTACTGCCTGCCATACACTAGCCAACTTAGTCATACCTCATACACCAAATAGATCCCTATGATCAGAAGATAAAAATCTCTCGGTTATCTCAAAACCCACAAAAACAAGGTCACTCTCTGTACTCATATTCTGTCTCTAAATTATGGAATTCATTACCTCTTGCTAACAGGTCTACACTTGCCCTAACATGCTTTAAACCCTCTTTAAAAAATTATCTCAAAAATACATGTCTCTCCTTCTGTATAAATCTAGCCTAATGCTCAACTCTTCCTCTTCCACACCAGCTTTATTTTCTTCTTCTGTCATATCTCACTCTTTCACAGCCTACAAAATCCTAATGTCTCTCTTAACTCCTTCTCTGTTTCTATACGATATCCTTAAGCTACTGCTCAGTCTGTAATGCCTCTATTCTTAACTCTCTCACTATCTTTCTGCATCACTAACTCTTCTGCTATTATTTTCTTAACTAAAATCATCATTTTATTTTTCATGTACTATAACAACCAATGTCATACATTGTACTACCTGCATACTACTTTTGTACACTTTACAATCCAGATGCGTAATATATCTTGTAGCCCAGTTTATGTTCTATCAACTTATTTTTTGTATAGTGTTCCTCGTCACTTGTATTGTTTTTGAGGGGTGGCTCATGCTATTGGACTACAGGATTGCAGCCCCTCAGCTGTAAATGAAAAGATAAATAAATAAAACTGATTTGCCAGTCCCAGAACTCTGTGCATGTGTGCTCAGTGAGTTCCAGGAACTACTCTGCGGATGCATGCAGAAATCCAGAATGCTGTTTAATCAGTCTGGATTAGGAAGAGAAAGCATTAGACTGCAGATGCCCAGAAGTCTATGCAGTTACAACTGCAGAACTGCAAAGACTGGAAGGGGATCAGTTTGCAACATCTTCAGGCTGGATAGCTGCTCTTGTGGGAGGGACTTGTATTTCAACCAAACACTGCTGCAGGAAGGAGGACATAAGCTGGGACTTTGTAGAATGAAGCTGCCACAGGAAGGACTTTGCACTCACAGGTAGGGGTGTGTGCGTGTGTGTGTGTATAAAATGCCCCAGTTAAATACACGTGGTGGCTACAGAAAAACTCAGGAAATATACCTGGTGGCTAGAGAGAGTAACTCAGGCTCAAACCCTGTACCTTGGGTGCAGGTAGCAAGAGCCTGAATTCCCTCTCCGGTCCAGCTGGTGAATATGGGAATCTTGAGGCAATGTTACAACTGCCTCATGTACACAGACAACCCTCTCCTCCTCCCAACAAATTCCAACACATGTCAGAGATGCAACCATATAGCCAAACTGGAGGCTAAGCTCTCTCAACTCAGTACTGGCATAACCAGTCAGGAGGAGAAGGAAACCACACTCACTACAATTCCAGTCTCACATAGACCTACCACGACAGCAAACCAAACACATAATCACACAAAAACATACTCGAGGCTCTAAATAAAGATCTGCCTAAGCAGCAGAGACCTCCAAAGCAGACACCCAAGCAACCACTACCCCAAAACAAAACACATGCAACACATATCTCACAAAGCCAGTGTGCGAACAGTCACAGCCCTTAAGGCTAAACAACACACCTGATACACTTGTAATAGGTGACTCTATTGTCAGGCACACTGACGCCCCGCCACCAGGCTGAACAAGGAGAAGGTCACGGTGAGCAGCCTGTCTGGTGCTAGGATCCGCCACATAACACAAGCACTCAGGTCACTCCAAGGCAAGTACAAATATGACTCAGTCATTGTCCATGCTGGTGTGAATGACCTGAGACGTACCTCCCTGGACTACATGAAAAGAGACATAGAGGAGCTCTCTGAGCATGTAGCCCAGGCTGGTATGACCCTGACCTTGAGTAGCATCTTACCCTCACCAAGAATGATGCCACAATATGAAGACAAGATGATCAATTTCAACAATTGGCTTAAGTATTGGTGTCATTCAAAAAGGATCCAATGCCTGTCAGCGTGGGATGATATGCACGACAAGCCACGATGCTTTGCTAGGGACGGCTTGCACCTGTCACCCCTGGGCTTTCAGATATTGGCAAAGGCTCTTGCTACCCCCATAGTGCCTTTTTTAGGCAAGGCTCAAAAGACAAACCCACCTCCATAGGTATCACAAGGGATAAGAAACTAAGAGTAATGCTACTCAACGCTAGAAGTCTAAACCTCAAGATGCACGCACTCAAAACTCTCCTTAGCATGGAGAACATCGATATCTGTGCAGTAACAGAAACCTGGTTCAGGACTCCCGAGAGCACCCCAGCACTACCAGGTTATACCTCATACCATGCTTTTTGGTCCCAAAACTTGGACCGAACCACAAAAGGAGGGGGAGTATCGATATTCATCAAAGATACCCACACCTCCAGGTTGGTGGCAAAGCACGAAGCATCAGAGACTATCCATGTGCAACTAACAGTGGGTAAAACTGCCTTCCAGTTTATAGCCTGCTACAGACCACCCTCCCAAACCCAGGAACCCCACTCGGCCTTCCTGAGAACACTGGAAAATATGAAGGTCTCTCCGAACACCATTATATTGGGTGACTTCAACTACCCAAACATAGATTGGGAGCATTACTCTAGCTCCAACACCCTTGCCCAAAGGTTCCTAGAATTCATAAACTCAAATGCTATGGAACAACTTGTTACCACTCCCACAAGAGGGGAAAACATACTGGACCTGATCATCACCAACATGGGGACTCTATGCTCCAGACCAGAAGTGTATCCCTCACTTGTAAGATCAGACCATGAACTGATCTCACTGGATATTCACATCCCGACCCCACCCCCTGCCCAGAAAACCACAGTGAAAAACTTCTCTAAAGCAAATTTCACACTCCTCAAAACCGAGGTGGAATCCTTCAAAGCCCCCGGGCCTGTGGAAAATACGGCCCAGACCGCAGAATCCTTTATAAATGCATTCTATGAACACCTTCAGGAATGCATGGATCATGCAATCCCAAATAAAACCAAGACCCAGTCCTCCAAAGGCAGACGACCTGTCTAGTGGACCCCAGCCATAAACAAACTATACAATAGAAGGAGGAAGCTGCTACATGATAGAGCAAAATCCCAAAAAGGGAAGGCATCTCTGATCAGTATTAGCAAAAAACTAAGGGCACTCATAAAATCGTCAAAGGCCAGCTTCGAGAGAAAAATTGCACAGGACACTAAAGATAATCACAAGGCTTTCTTTAGTTATGTTAGGAACCTGGGTGGGAATTCACAGATATGCTCAGAATTAGTCCAAAATGACAAAAAATACACTGATCCCACAGACATTGCCAACATCCTAGCTGACAGGTTCAGCGCAAACTTCTCCCCCCCCTCCCCATCAAAAGGGCAAATATCTATCCCAGCAGAGTGCTGCCCCCTGACATCTCAGATGCTCAGGTGGGAGCCGCCCTCTCCAAAGCAAAAAACACAGCATCAATGGGACCAGACGGTGTCCCAGTCTGTGTCCTACATGAACTCCAAGAAGAGCTAAACCCAAACATAAAACTACTGTTCAATCTCAGCCTTACTACAGGATATGTACCCAAAGAGTGGCGTACAGCAACAGTGGTCCCTCTCCACAAAGGTGGTGCCTCAATGGACCCTGGAAACTATCGCCCCATAAGCCTGACTAGCTTGGTCTGCAAAGCTATGGAAAGGATCATTATGGACCTCATAAATAAAGATATTGGGGACCTACAGACACTGGATCCTACCCAGTTTGGCTTTGTTAAGGGCAGATCCTGCCTCTTAAACCTGGCTGACTTCTTTTAAACAGTCACCAAGGCCATTGATGAAGGGAAGGTGGTCCACACAGCCTATCTGGACCTCGCAAAAGCCTTCGATACAATACCCCACTCGGGCATTATAGATAAGCTCACCAGCTTAAATATAAACCCCTATGTCACTAGATGGGTTGCAAACTGGCTCAAGGACAGAACCCACATGGTTAGAATTGCTGGAGCCATGTCAGACTCCAAACCAGTTACAAGTGGCATCCCACAAGGCTCAGTCGTAGGACCTCTCTTGTTTGGTATATATTTCTCGGAGGTACAGGCCAACACGGAAGGACTGTGGCTGACCAAGTTCGCAGATGACTGCAAACTGGGTGCCATAATCGACTCTCCAGCCAACACAAGCATCCTCCAAAAGGGCCTCATAGAAACAGACAACTGGTGCCAGAGCCATGGCCTCAAGCTAAATGCCAAAAAGTGTATAGTCATCACCTTTGGCAAAAACAAAGTGCCCACAAATTACCACATAGGAGGTAATCCATTAAGTACAGAAGAAGTCATTAGGGACCTGGGGACCCAAGTTGATAGCAATCTCTCATTTGACAACCATGTGGCCAAAGTGGTTAGAAAAACATTTTATATAGCCCACCTAATCATGAAGGGATTCACATCTAGATTAGGGGAGGTCATCGTGCCTCTTTACTCATCCCTCATCAGGCCCATAATTGAGTACAATGCCCCTTTTGGGATGTACCTTACCAAACACCTGCAGCAACTGGAAAGACCCCAAAAGTACCTCACCAAGAGGAACAAAGGGCTCAAACAGATGCCATATACTGCCCGGTTAAAGAAACTCCAGCTCTACTCAGTGGCATACCGACTGCTCAGAGGTGACCTGTGCCTGACGTATAAGGCCATGTCCAACCCGGAATTAAGGGACATGCTGCACCTCAAAAAATCCAAATCCCATCGAGCTACACGCTCAAGATACTTGAACCTCAGCACTGAAATAAATAGGACATGCTGGAGGGACAGATTCATAACCCAGAGGCTCCCTTCACTATGGAATAAAATCCCAGTCCAGGTTAGGCAGAGTCCCTCATTGACTCTCTTCAAGAGGAATCTTGATGAGTGGATGGGAGATCATAGGTTTATCCCGGGTATCACTTCTGTGTCACTGTTAGACAGAGGCACAGTATACTAACCTCGAAAAAGGGCATAGCAAAATTAATTTAAAACGGGTGGCGAAAGCCAAACATACTCTGGCTAGGCTTATAAATGCCCTAGGGCAGATAGCCTAGTATGAACCTATGAACCTATGAACCTACCCACTACCACTTATGAAAACTATTCAGATGTTTGCCTCATATTTCTGTTATGTTCTTTTCCTCATAAAATATGTGGTTTTCTGGATTTTGAATTCACTAAAAAATGACAGGCATTTGAATTTCAGACTTTATATTCTCCAGAAAGTACATGGTAACACAAAACCTTTTATTATAGTAATTTTGTAAGTTTATAAGATCAATATTTGAAATCTGTCCCTATTTTGGGGCTATATTCCCTCATTATTGGCTTTGTTCAGTTTTTTTTGTGGTAAGAGGCTGAAAGCTATGGTGAGAACTGAATTCACTGAATATGTTTGGGGGCTGTATTCCCCCATTATTGGCTTTGTCCAGGTGTTTTTTGTTAAGAGGTCGAGAAATATGGTGAGAACTAAATTCACTAAATGATAGCA